>NW_020448353.1:1001800-1044697 GCF_003343035.1 Apteryx rowi
GCGGGAGCCGGGCTGCGGCTGCTGCCTCACCTGCGCCCTGCGCCTCGGCCAGCCCTGCGGCATCTACAGCGAGCGCTGCGGCGCCGGGCTCAGCTGCCAGCCGCGGCCGGAGGAGGCGCGGCCGCTGCAGGCGCTGCTGGAGGGCCGCGGGCTCTGCACCAACGCCACGGCCGGCGGCAAGCTGCGGGCCTTCCTGCTGCCCGGACCGCACGCCGCAGGTAAGCAGCGGGCTCCGCTCCGCCGGGCTGCGCGGTGGGGGCGGGGAGGGTGGGCAAAAACTGCATGCCTGCCCCTGTCGGGTTTAGGAAGCAAAAAGGGGCGGGGGGGAAGTCGGGAGGTAAGTTGCACGCAGGGGGGGAGGTGAGGGCGCGCTCGCTGCAGGCGTCTTCCTGCGAAAAGGCCCCTCACGCTTGTACCCAGCGGCCGGCTCGGGATCCTGAGCGGGCTCGCAGCGTTAGGGTGTTCCTGAGCGAGCCCGAGTCCACCCCCTCGGAAAACATGTCTTCCTGGCGCGGTAGGCAAGGCTGGGCTCATTTTCAAGTGCTTTTTCTGAAGGAAATCAAGTTTGTCCCCTCACACTCGCCCCCTTTGGGTTTTTTTTGGGGGGGGGTTCTTTTCTTTCTTTAACACCGATGGTGTGAACTAGTGCCTCGCAAAAGAGGCAGAGTTGCCCCTTTTCTAAAAAATCTGGGGGGGAGTTGCTCTTCGCTCCGATGGGTGCTTGGTGTTGGCACGTCCACCGGGCTGTGCATCGCTGAGGGAAAGAGGTTAAATCCTGGTGATTTAGCCAGGGAGTTCCTAGAAAGAGGGTACGAGAAAACRGAGAGTCCGGAGCTAACTCCTGCGCTGCAGTGTCTCTAACTCGGGAGAATGCTAAACCCAGGAAAAAAGGCAAAAAAGAAAAAAAAAGGGGGGGGAGAGTCGTTAAGTGCTTTCCTAGCTCGAGAAGGTGGTTATTCAGAACAAAGCATTTGCACAAAAGTATTTTTAAGAGGATGCTGTTTTTCTCTGCACTGCAAATAAATGTTTGGTCCAGCGAAACTTTCCCATAGCTCTTGTGTGTCCTGTAAATGAGACGTTCATAGAGCGCATTTTGTTGCGTTTTAAGAGGCAGGGAAGACTGGAAAAAGTTCTGTTAACATGCACATTTGGAAACTTCAGAGACAGGGAAACTTGGGATTCGGATCAAGAAAGCACAGTCCCTCTATGCAAACATTTCATTAAACTGTTTGAACCAACAGCAAGTATGTTAACATTTATTTAATAGAAAAGTGTGTCAAAAGGCTTTCCACTGTTTGCATTTTTAAAAAGCCTGGCGTTTTTCTGCTGGGTTGCAGGGACTCTTTGGCTGGCCTCTCCTTAGCTGTGCAAGAGGAAGTGGCACCAGGGCTCCAGCTAACTGGCTGCTCCAGCAGTAGGAGATGCCTTATTATAATTATTTATGTGCTGCTCCCAAGCTGTGACAATTTGAATGAGCGAGGGTTCAAAGGTACTCATTGAAATTTTAAATCTCATTGGAACATGGAGCAACTTCCTTCATCCCATGAACTTGGCTTTGCATATTCATCCTTCAGATGAATTGAAAAATGAAGGGAAGTCTCCCTCCAGATATCTGAGACTTGGCACTATTTAATGAAGAGGTATTGTTTTGTAATGATGACTGTTAGGCAAGGAGAAAGGGGAAGGTAGAGCTGTGCTTTAGTTCCCTGCTGAAAATCTTTCCATTTTCAGCCTAAATAGTCAAGATGCCGAGTTCCCGTTTGTGAATTCTTGGCTCCAGGAGCACGCCTATTTTGAAATCAGTTGGAGCTTTGATTGCTTAAAAAGTGGAAAGCGGGTCCCTTACAGTTCCCATTCAAGGACTGAATGCTGAAAACTCCATGTTTGAGAAGGAGAAACTATTCTGAACCCATGTAATGACTTGTGCCCGCCTCTTTAGGGGGACCACTAGAGTTTCAGCTCTAAATCCAGCACTCAGGAACTGAGATTCGCATGTCACACACCCTTTCTGGGCAGGGTCAGGCCTTCTCTCTGATACATAGCTAGGTCTTGCATCATATGCTGCACTTTCTGTCATTACTAATTTACTGAAATTGCTAAAAATCATGTGGGCAGTGTGTATTACACTAGCTTCTTAATACCAAATATAGTAGGCCACTGACTTATTTTACAGTTCAGTTTTCTGGGCACTAAAAAAGAGATGATGTAGTGTGTATATGCAACCCTTCTAGTCTGTTTTTTAAAAGAGGGCAAGTAACTTTTTCACAGAGTGCTTTTGTTTCCATTAGGACTGGATGTAAAGCTAACATGGCACCAAGTTTTATAGGACTGAGTTGACAGAATGTGCCTCACAGATTAAAATGTGACATTATAACAGTTCAGAATTCAAATGTAAGAAATGCTGTCTAGGGCATGAGGATCTGTATAAACTGCGAAATGATCACCTGGTGATCATTTAATGCACATTAAGAATATTTTCTACCTATTTTTGGTAGACCTGGTAAATTAATGAACGGGACTGATGATTGCAGAAAGCCTGGTAGGCATATAGTATTTATATATATAGGAGATTCAGGTTTCTAACATTCTATTGTGTCACCTTTTGCACATTTCATTGAGAGTGTGGAAAAAAATACCACTGTTCAAAAACAGGACATTAAACCAYCAAAAATATGTTCAAATACCGCTGAAAGTCTGAGTTAAACCCGCAAAAGCCAAGAAATTTAGACTTAAGACTTAAACTTCCTTAATCCATTTGTGCTGGAAGTTGGATTTTCCTGGTCAATTATGTCCGTTGCCAGCAGTGGCTACACTAAAACCACTGGCACCAAGATGTTAACTCTGATCCCTCCTTCTCCTCCTCATGTTCCTCCCCTGTGCCTGTGTATTACCAGGGCCACTGGGCTGTGTGTTGAAATGCTTAGGCTCCATGGGCTACATGAACATGGCCTTTCAGGTTTAACATTGAGTTTCTTGGCTTTTGTGGTTTTTCGGTGAGCTGTCAAGTACAACTTTAATATAGATTTCCAGGATGTTCCTTGCACATCAGTTATCACTGTACACTCGCAAGATCATTTCCTTTTTTTTTTTTTTTTTTTAAAAAGTGGCCAGCAGCCAAGGCACTAAAATGCAGCAGCAACTAGTGTGACTTAGCAAGTAGGAAGATACAAACTTGAAAAATTCCATGGAGGAAATGCAGCCAGTTACAGTTACACTGCAAGAGTCTCCTAAGAGAGAAATGCAGTGTAGACAAATACCTCAGAAAGTACAGCAACACTGTGCTCATGCAGTATTTAGGAAAAAAGTATTTCTCCTGTATTTTCATGGATGGTAGTTTAAAGAGAAAATATTTTTAAAGCTCGTAATGAAAGCAGATGTTTGTCCTTTGACACCATTACGGAATGAATGGCAATTTTTTGTCTGTTTTGTACACCTAGAAATGTTTCTGATTTTAAACAGCTTAAGAATGCAAACATGGCACTCTTTTTCTTTCCCATTCAGTTTGGGGAGTGAAATTAAGAAAGAAAAGCAATGTTAAGAGTTGTTAATTAGAACCATCAAGCTCAACCTAGTAGAATTTCTTGTATTAACGCCTTTTTTCTTAATTACTTTCCCGGGGAATACAAAGAGTCACACCAAAACCAATAACTTACACAAGTTAGTGGTATTTAATTAAAATTCATTAAATCTGCGCTAGGTCAGGGATAAATTATTCGAATACTTTGCATGTCTCGCATTGGTGAGTTCTGATGCAGGTCCAAACCCTAGGAACGGTCAGGTCATGGTACAAAGCTGCCCTCTTCTGGTGGCAAACCAAAAAACTTCAGTGTAAAGTGAACAGTAAGAAATCTGAGCATCAGCGATTTAAGAACGATTTGAAATCGAATTAATGTGAAGAGCTTTCAAATAATTAATTAGAAAGGAACGATGTATATGCAGTAGCACTTTAAAAGATTCACTAAGAGTAAAGAGTTTCTTTATTTATAAAAGTCATCACTGTTCTTTGCACTTAGCAATAAAGATGCAGTTGCATGCACAACACTAAATTGTTCATGGTTTTATATATTGTTATTTTGTAAATAGAAATTAAGAATATAGACTAATTTAGTGGTCTAGACTTAACTGGCAGTTGGTTAACATTTCTCCTTCACTGAATTTTTTCTACTTGAAGGAAATTCCAGTGATTCAGAAGAAGACCGGAGTACCAGTAGCATAGAAAATCAGGCCATCCCAAACTCTCACAGGGTGTCAGATTCCAAATCGCATCCACAGCACATCAAAATAGATATCATCAGGAAAGAGCAAGCCAAAAATACACAACGCTACAAAGTGGAATATGATTCACAAAGTACAGATACACTGAATTTCTCTTCTGAATCCAAACAAGAGACTGAATATGTAAGTATTTTTGCAAATAGAAATGTATTTTCCTGCATGAGAGTGTGCATGTGAGTGTGTGTGTGTGTGTGTGTGTGTGTGTGTGCACCTGTGCCTGTGCATGTGGTGCATTTGACAAAGTAAATAAAAAAACAGATGGTGATAATTGTAGCCATTTAGGAAATTCTGGCTGGTACTGGTTTGACCAGTAAAACTATTGGACTTGCAAATGCAGATGATCAGCAGACCAAATAGATCACAGAGGCCTAATGTATTGATGTTTACATTGATTTTAATATGATTTTCACTAGTTGATTCTTAGAGAGCAAAAGTTCTTCTTTCCACCTATAATTATCATGCATTTGTTTGTGTGAGCTCACAGCTGGCTTAACAATATCATCATTAAGTTTGGTTGGAAGCAGCATTATTTGCTTGCAATAAGGCAAAAAAGGGAAAGACTGCACGTTCAGTGCAACAGCACTGTGCTCACACTCCATGGAGCACATCAAGGAAGAGAAACTTAGCTTGGGCTGAAGGGCCTGGTTTGATCAGTCAGTATTTGTGTGACATGCAGAACGCCACCTCCATTTGTAGTTACTGTGTGGTCCCGTTGCATAAACAGCTAATGGCTCACCGGCACACAGTGCACAGCAGAGGGACAGGCTCTGCGGGGCGACCTGAATATGGTGCATTTGAGGAGGGAATACTTGTTGTCTGGGAACTTCTTGGCCGATAACCTGGTTATTCTCGTGCCTGTGCCAGATGGCATTAAAAATAATTGCTGGATACTCTTTGGCATTTCATCAGGAGAGGCATGGTGGAACCAGATATAGTTTCCCATCTGCAAAAGAAGGTTTCAAAACCTGCAAACAGTAGAAAGTTCTGTCTGAAGGGAGTGTGGCCTCTTAAGTTAAAACAGCAAGGTTGATTATACTGTATACTTGTATACTACAGTTTGTCATGAGGTCCAGTATTCTAGTGAAAATACTTCTGTATCTGAGTTTCAGCATATCCTCCTTCCCAAAACATAAAAATAAACTGTTTGTAGTAAAAGAATCAGCTTTGGTAGCTCTGAGGAAATAGGGTCCTGGCCTTAACTAGGAGAAGCAGTTCCCCTTATGTGGTAATCTGGACTCATGTGCAAAGGCCCACTAACTTAACAAAACTGCTCGTGGCTGTAAAGACCAGAAATAAGTCCGTCTGGGACAGATGCCTTTGTAAGCAAATGCCTTTCTAGCTATGTCTGTATGTTTGCTTTTGATATTGATCTCTCTGACTCTTGAAGCCGACTTCAAAAAAAGAAGAAAAAAAAAAAAGCTGTTGCTCTTTTTGTAGGCCTGACTCAGGACCAGATCTTTGGAAGCGTGTCATCTGCAGTCAGTGTGTCTGAACAGTTTTGTTTATTTAAGGAACTGACAGTAAGAGCAGCAGTTTAAAGAACACGTTCAGAGCTTGTGAGATTGATACTGAAAGAAAATATATGAAAGCTGCAAGGAAGGTATTTGCTAACCAAAAAATCAATTTTAAACTTCAGTAGGACTGTTGGGTCTATATGCTTTCAGACACTCAGATGAAAGGCACTTTATATGAGCAAACTATTAATATTACTACTTGAAAGTATAAATATCATTACTTCACTAATTAAGAATTGCACCAATGAGTCTTTGTGTTGTTACAGCAACTTAAACATTTTAAACCCGTGTAACCATGCAAAGGAATTTTTTCAGGTCTGCATTTAAGGAGTGGATTGGTGGATTGAGTCGATAATATGCTCAAACAGGAGCACAGCTAAGCACAGAATTTGCAGGCTGTAATTCTTGAATTCTAATCCCACTGCTGACACTGACTGCCTTCCTGGCCTCTGGCAAATCTTGAACTCCTCTGCTCCTGGTTTTCTGCCTGTAAAATGGGGCTGGTAACGCTTTACTCTCTACCTCAAAGGGCTGCAGTGAGAAATAATTAGTTGGCATTTGAGACATGCTCTTAAAAGTGCTTCTGTAAGTTCTTTTTATCTCAGTGTCCTAAAGCTAGTCCTTGCTGCATTATTGTCCTCCTTTTGCAGATGGAGAAACTGATGCAAAAAGCAACTGACTTATCTAATGATAGTCATGTGCAACCATTCATTTGCACGGCTGTATCCTTTTGGTCCAGCTGAAATCTGGAATCATTGTCCAAAGTTACATTATTTAGACTCTACTTAGCTACAGAGACAGAGAGGGAGAAAGATCTTGTGCAGTATTTTTATATATACATATACAGTGTGCAAGACTGCTTGTTTTCAATTAAATTCATTTCATTTAAGCTTTTGGATCCAGCATTATCACAAAAATAAATGGCATTAGGGAAGAATTACTGAGTGGTTTATTTCCAGTCCCCTGCCTTCTTTCCCAACTTTTCCTAACATAAATTATGTTTGTGTGATTGACTTGTACACTGGTTAGGCCTTTCCTTAGGTATAAGTGGCTGTGATTACAACTGGAAATGTCAGTCTGTGCCTGAGCATAGCATAGGGCATTCAGTGTTTAGAAATCAGTTTATCCTTAATAAAACATAATCTCAAGATTTTACCTCTGAACGGTCTGCTTTTGACATTTCTAGACATCACTTTGTTYTAACAGAGTATTTGGGTTTCATGCTTCTTCCTACTTAAAGATTTACTAAACTCTTGTGCGAAAAACAGCATGTGAGAATGAAATTTCATTTGTGCTTTCTAAACCATCCTCATTAACAGGGTCCCTGTCGCAGAGAAATGGAAGACACATTAAACCACCTAAAGATCCTGAATGTCTTGAGTCCTAGGGGTTTCCATATTCCAAATTGTGACAAGAAGGGGTTCTACAAGAAAAAGCAAGTAAGTACTGTGTCTCAATCATTTCAGTGAATACATTTTACTTTTTATGCATCTTTGCTGAAGGTGTTACGTAGCATTTTACTGAGGTACTCGCTTAATCCTACTTTTAGGACCTGATCTTATAGCATTGAACCTTGTCAAGTGGGGACAGTGTTTTTATTTGCTGTTGGTCATGACAACAGATTAATTTGTGAAACTTCATGCCTAATCACACATGGGTTGGCTGGTGTCCCAGATACTAATGCCCTTCAGTTTAAAAAAAGCAATGCCTCTGTAATAACCCACAGAGCTAAATGTTGCAGTCACCATATGACTGCAATAGATCAATGCTTTGAATTGTAAATAGCTGCCTGAGAGTTCCTAGAAGAACTGGGTTAGATCATATTACAAAAAGCAACTTGAGAAAGGCATATATCTGTCTTTTATATGCTGCACAGATCACTTCCAAAATCCAGGTCATGTTATCATGAAAGTGTTACATTTAGTAGTTACTCTGCAGCGAGGGTGGCTACACAGCCCTCTTTGGTTTTCCATTTGCATTTGACTCTGGGGTTGTGACCTTTCTTGACAAATGCAGGACTAAACAGCAGGTATTTCTGCTTTAGTTGGGTYCAGACTGAACGACTGCATCGCTCTCCAGTCAGTGCTGCCCTTGAAGCTCATTCGGGAACTCAGAGGAGTGCAAATTATACCAGGTCCTTTGCTTGGTGTACACATGTCGTATAATCCCAGTATTTAGTCAGTGTCCTGTTCCCCAAACGTATTTCTTGGTGTAATTCAAAAAATTCCTGAATTCCAAAGATTCTTTAAAATTTTCCTCACGGCAAACCTCTGTAAGGAGAGATTTTGTTTGTGGACCATCTTTTGTCTGCCATTTGGGTTTATGCAAGTCATACTCCTCCTCTGTATCTCTGGTAACCGCAGAAGTGACTTACTCAATGTGTTATTAGCTAATGCAGTTTGTTAGTTGGAGGTGAGAGGCCAACCTCAGACCAGGCAACCTCATTTTAAGAAAAGTGTCCCTCTGTTCTTTGGCTTCCAGCTTTCTTAGAAATAGTCTTTCCTTCTCCTGCTTTCCCTTGAGCTCTGCAATAAGCAATAAGTGTCAGATGGGCTGTTTGCAACAGGGACCAAGGGTCCCTATATTCCCTTTTTCCATCAGTCCTGCAGTGACTGTGCTGTTTGACCTTGGCTACATGCTGCCAAACTCGTCTGTCCACCCAAGCTTTTCCTGAGCGGGTGGTGATACTCTCGAGCAGGGAGAGTTTCTTTTCCTTGCCTGGAGTTTTGAGTCCCTTGTGTCAGTTCACGTGCCATTGTATGTAGATGAGCTGCCAGTGATACTCAAACCCCAGCCTGCATTTGTTCAGAAAATACTGTGGACTTCTGTGTGAGCTGCTCTGTGGAACAAGGCTAGCCCTGTGCTTTGTGGCTGTGCCAAAAAACATTGACTTAGCTACTTTAGAACAGCATATAATTCAATTACGTTCAAGACACGCAAGCGTATGATAGTCCTTATCCTTTGGTAGGTATTACAGAAGACCACAGATTGATATTTACTTTGTTCAGTCGGTCTTTCTCTCATCTGTCGTTAGACTCTAAGGGCTTTGCTTCATCAGCAGTAAGGTGGTGGTTTGCACACTCTCTCTGGTGTGTAGATAATAAATTAGATCCACAACAAACACATGTTAAGGTGCATTACTGTGCAGTGGTAGTTCTGCCACTGAGGCACTCGTGCACTCTTCCACACTGAAAAAGAAGAAAAAGAAAGGAAATATGGATCGTATACTTTCATGCCATTCCTAGTCTTCATTCCTAGAAGTTCACTTACCAGAATAAGCTGATGGTGTGAAACAAAGACATGCTTCTGCACTCTGGGTAGTATTCAGTCTATTTGGAGACTTTGCAAGTGCTTTAGAAAAGGTTCCTGCACTAAATGTAACAGTCCATTGGGGCAGCAAACATAGAGGATGCAGGGATGGTTTCATATGTGGCCAGCCTTCTCAAGTGCTGTGCCAAGTTACAGAAGTCCCAGTAGTTTCAGTGGTAGTTTAAGGCAGCTCAGGATCTTGTAAGAGATGCTCCCAAGTAGAACCCATGTATTCTACATTAAATGTAGTTTGAGTGCTCCTCTTCTAAAAGAATCAACTCGAAATAACTTGAATCAACCCTTGATACAGGCCTTCATATCAGGTAAGGCTTAGGGAACACAGGATGAAATGAAAAATAATGTATTTATGTTGCCCTTCTAAAATTAACTGCCAGAAAAAAAGCAACAGTTTGAGAAATAAGTGACTCCTGGTCAGATTGGTTTCACTGTCTGTGAGACAGTGCGATGATTGTATATATTTCTTTTTCTTTCTGGAGCATCAAAATGTAGGTCTGATATTTTGGGAACCATAAGCAGGTGTCTAATCTGATTAACAGAGTGCTAGGCTATTTCATTGATATCCTTCATTGCTATTATTAGCAGCATTTGATCTGTAGTTCAATTATATTCCACTGTGACAACAAAATTCAGAATAATATGTTAGGAAAGAGACAGTAAAGCCACCAAAGAAACGATTGTGAAGTAGGCATTTTTAATTCTGGAAACACTAACTACTTTCCCATATCTGCAAAATTCTGTGGCTGGATGTGCAATTCAGTGCACTGGGGTCATGTACAGTCTTCAGAGAGTGCTGTCATAGGTAGATTAAAGTCTGAGAAAATAGTTAATTCCTTCCCAAAATAGCTTCACTGTCGTACAGCAATACTCACAGTACTGTATTGTTGAATGTTTGGATCAGGTATTAGGAGTCAGAACCACTGTATTTTCTCCTTGGCTCATCTTTGGACTTACTTTGTGACCCAGCAAACTGTTTCACAAAGGCAGGTACGTCTGTTTCTACTCCTTGTGCAGTCAGCTCCTGGGACTACACTTGGATAAATTATATGGTGGTTTACAAGATAATGTGTCTTCATGCCTTGATTTAATGTTGTATCTCAAAGGAATTGTGATTAATGCATGCTCTTAAATACTTTAAATTACTTTTTCAAGCATATATGTTTTGTGGATACATGTACACATGTGGTCCAATATACAGATATCTCAATACAGAACCAGGCAGTGCACTGCAGGCCAAAACCTAAACAGATGTGCTTTAAAAGGACTAGAATGATGATGTAGGTAGATGTGTGACGGGAGGAATCTGATAAATTATGACTACCCTGGAAAGCATTAAAAACTCATTCATGAGATACTTGGCATGTTAGTATAATCTGCCTTCCTGCTCCTCCAATCAAGTTGAAAGCAGCTGTTTTTCATGACCTTTGTGGTTGTCTAAAAATTGACTTTTCAGGAATCACCATAGGGAGTAATTTTCATAAGTGAAACAAATTTTAAGAAAATAAATTTATCTGTCAAGGTACAGCATGAAAAATATTTCAGACATTGTGTTTATATATAAACTTCTTTTTAAAATCAGACCAATTAAAATTTAGATTTCTTTGTATTAACAAATCACGCATGTAAAGTTGTACTATACAACTGTGGTGTATAGGTATATTTACATGAAATATTTTTACACAGGCACATTTCTGCCTCCAGCATGCAAAGAAAAGTTTTAATGACATTAGAATTATCTTTGAATTGCTCCATTTTCATCTACTGGAGACAGATATTCACCTAAATGTGAGTTGGCATTATTCCACTGTAAACAAAATTGGGCTTGACAGCAGCCAAAACGGCCTGAGGTGTATGTCAAGGCTGTCTGCAGTCTGTTCCAAGATATCACAATTGTAGCTCCATGGAGACCTCTGCACTGACCAGGAATTAAATGGGATACCATATGCTTTGCTGTGCCCCAAGAATGCCTCTGTGGCACTTCTTTGGGCAAGGCCGAGAGGCAGGTGGCATAAAGCTGGCAGCTGGTGTTTCTATCAGAAGTAATTATTGGCTCCACTGCTTGGGCAGTTTTCCAGCTCTTTTGGTCTCCTGAAGTCGTATAGAAGAGCTAAGCAGAGCCTTGAAGTTTATGTGGAGTACAAAATTCAGAAGACTGGATTTTGTTTTTTTCTAATGTGAATTATCCATCATTTCAGTAGCGAATGCAAGCTAGCTGTCTCAGGATAAAAGCATCCGCTTTGAACCAGAAGTGCTCTGCTATTGACAGCATGACTGAGCAGGTAGTACAATATCACAGATTGGAAAAGGTATATTATTTCTCTCTTTCCTCACAGACAGAATGTTATTTCAGCTGCAAAGCTCTAATGCACAAGATCTAAGGGTTTCATTTTCTCAAATGGGTTGTCCAAAAGAAATAAAAAATTCTTAATAGTAGAGAATGTGTTCCTGCAGACTAACTTCGTGGTATATTTAATTCCAAAAATTGATTATGTGACTGTAAAAAGCAATCATAACCCCCAACAGCTTGAGAAACTTTAATTGATCATTTGTTTTGACAGTGATGCAAGCCTATGAATCAGTGAGAGTTGTGTAACATACTTCATATAGTACTTCTAAAAGGGGAGGATGTGTTACTATTATTAGTAGAAGTATATTTTCATCACCCAAGCACCAGGCTGGCAGCCAGAAACCCTGCCTTCTAATTCTGGCTCTGTCTTTGCCTGTGGTCTTGGGAAAAACAACCTACGAATTTCTGCCTCAGTTTCCTTATCTGTAAAATTTAGACCATGAAAAGGCTGTTTTTAATAAATTACTTTGTTTTGCACATAAAGAATTTAAGGCGCTAAATGTTATTACCACTTCAGCTAGAGTCCATTCCAGCCTCCACTGAAGTTAAAGAAAAACTGCCCGTTGACTCCAGTGAACTTTGGGAAGCCATTCACTGAAATCCTAGAGAACATTTGGAAGCCCTAGTCAGGCTTGTGAAACAAAATAATAAAGCATACATTGATTTCATATGTAAAGGTTTGCTTTGGAAAACAAACTGAAAAGATAGCTAGAACTCAAATACAACTAATCATGTACTTTAGCAAATTATTAATGTAGCTCTTCTMTCAATAGGCTTGTACTTCTTTACCCTCTCCTAAAATAAGCCAATATTTACTTTAAGCCTGATCTTATAATCCTGCTGTCAGAATGGCCATTCATTTGCATAGGACTAATGAAGAAGGACAGCAAATCCAAAGAAGAGAAGGCATTGCATTATTTCTGCACTAGACTTCCTACTCAAAAATGTAGCACAAAGGTAGATTTATTTTCAGTTGTGGTGATTCATGTTATTTCATGTACTCTAAAATAGAATAAGCAAGATGGAAGCAAACATTCTAGAGGCAGAGGAGTCTGCCTAGCAAAATGATCTATGCAAACACTGAAAAAGGTCTCCAGAAACTTGGGGTCCCATCATGGTGGCAGTTTCAGGAATCCTTTTTCTAATATGTGATTTATTCCTGTCTCACTTTCACAAGTTCCTAGTGATGACTGTCTATGTTAATCTCTGCTGCCACAAATTAATAGGCTCAGGTCTGGACAGTCCCAGGAGTTGCCCATATTCACATTTATGTCCTATATATTACCTCTTCTCCTGAGGTCCTGAACTGGACGTGGAAAGGGTCAGATGCTTTTGGCAATGTGTGAAGCCCAACACTTACTTGATGCTTCCCAGTGCACCTGCACCTGGAGAAGATGCTTTGCTTTGTGAGCACAGCCATATCACATGGGAGAGCAGGACACTTGTATGAGCCTCTGGAGAACAGTGTAATTGAGTGGTAATGGCAAAGCTTATCTGGCCCATGGCAAACCCACAGCTGGTACCCAGTCTACACCTCGGAAATGCTTGAATTGCTGAGAGGGTGATCTCAGAGGTTGATGTATAGTTTGAGAATCACAAGGTGTATGCATAGGTTTCTACCGTCTTTTAAAAAGGCAGTTTCATGCTCCAAGTAAAAGTCTCAAGGTGGAAGAGTTATATAAATAGCCATCTAATCCGGTCTTGCTTGTATGTTAGCTTTTAGAGCGTCGAAGGGCATAAGTGGCTTCAGTCTGTCTAGCCTGTTCTTCCTTCAGGTTGGCAGTACAACAGATCCAGCTGTAAGCTTTGGAAAGCTTAGTAGGCTTGTGTCACCTCCTGCTTCATATGTCTGGCCTGACTGAATGGTCTTCTCTGTTAGCATTTGCAGATCATCAAATCTCTATTGTCAAATCTCAAATCTTTAGTTGACATAGGTGGGGTCTCTGTCTTGGCCAGAAGGTTGGCCATGGAAAACTTAGTAAGACGACCATGTCCGTGCAGCTAGGTGGGTTCACCCTTTGTGTAGGTGACAACCCTGCAGAGTCTGAGAGGTTCCTGAAGGCTGAACTGGGCACAGAGTTACATGAAGAATATAACCTGCAGGATGTTATCTCCTTTAGTCTATTTTTTATCACTTTTGGTTTCTTGGGGAGTCCATTAGTTAGTACATGGTAGACTTGTTTATCCATTTATTTACTGCGTTATTACTTCTAAAGTTGTTGTCCATTTATTTTCTTGTTTAATGGTAGTTTCAGATTGGTTAGTATTGTTAGCAAATTCCACTAGGCAACTGACTTCTAAAGTTGTCTTAGGTTATAGAGCTAATATATAACCAACATTATTTATAGGAAAATATGCATGTAAAGTTCTAATATATATCTAGCAGTTGTTGAAGTGATAACTCCATTACAGAAGGATTATGTATCCGTTAATAAATGTCAGCTACAGCACTGAAATTCCTCCAGAAAGCAGATGCAAGCTAAGGGTATTTATTGCTGCAAGAACTGTCTTTGCCAGACCTGTGCTTTAGTGTAGAACAAATCTGTGGGCTTTCTTTTCCAAAGAAGGGTCCCAGTCATCAGTCCTTACTGTTGTAAATAGTCCTTGTTCAGCAGAGGACAACTGTGCCGCCTAATCTAATAGGGAGCGGTTCAAAAGACTGGGTTTTTTTGGTAGTTCTTAGAGCAGTTTTATTATGAGATAATTAGACCCAAAGTAGTTTACTGATGGAGAAGGTAGCTTCTTATTGTCATGCTTTGTAGTGGAAATAAAGCTTCTATTTAATTCTAGCAATGTCAGATATGACCAAGATGCAGTAATGCAGCTATGAAATGAGTAGCAATCCCTGCAATGTAAAACTGAGAGCAAAAAAGTAAAAAGGATGCTAGCTGGGTCTTATATTCTGTTTCAGTGCCGCCCATCCAAAGGCCGAAAAAGAGGTTATTGCTGGTGTGTGGATAAATACGGACAGCCACTTCCTGGATACGATGGGAAGGGAAAAGGAGACGTCCATTGCTATAACTTGGAAAGCAAGTGAGGGGGTAGAGGCCGTCTCTTCTGGCAGCTGTGCATGGCAGTTTGACGTATCAGAGACCCTGGAGGGGCTGGGCAAACACCGTGGACTGCATTGCATGTGGAGCTGTGCGCCCTGCCTCCCGCCTTGCCGGGGGATCCACTGGCTCTATGGACTCTGCAGCTGCACCCCGCCACTGACACGCTTTGGGCTCCCTATAGCACATGTAGGGAGCTCTGACTTCCCAAGTAAATCTGCACTATTGATACCCAGAAAGAAAAAAAAAAAAAAAAAGGCACTTCAGAATGGATTCAGGGAGTCTCCACTGACTTTTTAAAGAACGGCCTGTGACCAATCTGATCCCGAAAGATACTGTGTTTTATTTTAAAGAATTTATAGATTGTAAGATTGTAAAAATATTAAAACAACAACAATGAAAAACACAAGTATTTAAAATTTAAGCTTTTTTACAGGTCTGACGGGAAACTTATCTTCACGGGTAAAATGTTTTATAAAAATCTCAAAGAACTTTTTAAGGAAACGTATTTCTAAAATAAAGACATGGCTATTTTTTCTGTAAAATATATTATGAATATTCTGTTAGTCTGTATTTAATATAATTGTTTTTTAATAAACTTTATTTAAATGTAACATGTGAATACCAAATATCACACAATAATTTTCATGTAAACTTATGTATGCAAAGAGAAAGTGAGGGGATGGGATGATTTACAAATATGTTTAGATTCATATGCATACACACTGACCTATTCTAGATGACAGAAATGGATTTATGGAGTGAAGGAAGTGTTTCCAGAAGAGGTTAAATTTCCTCATTTGAAATAGCTACAAATACCAAGATAATTTTTAAGTGTTTTTTTTTTTTCACTTTATTGGTATTTCTAAGGCACCCCTCACTGAGTTATGCCACTGGAAAGAATGACAGTTGCACTGAAGGTCTCTGTAAAGTATCATTCTGTCTGTCCTTTGCTTCAGTTAATGCAACAGGGCTTAAATTTCCTCTGTTTCCTTCAGAACTGTCCATGCTAGTATAAAAAATTCATGGACAAAAAATTGCCATTACAGTATGACTCTTTCTGTTTGCTTATTTATTTTTTAAAAGCCTGTATCTATTCTCTGTTGGCTTGATATACTCTACCAAAGCACATATTCTGTATGAGGAACTTCTATTTAAGTCAATGCCAGCAAGGTGGGGGCTTACAGACCCGGTTTTGAGACCTGTGCGCTTCATTTTGTGCTACTGCACRATCGTTGCTTCCTTTGACTTTGGTGGAAGGGATTTGCTTGCATCCAAGCACAGAATAAGAACCATTGGGTTGAAATATTTAAACCAGTTCTCTGCCACGGTGTTATATGTCCTTTTAATTACAAGAGAAGTGTTTTGGTTTTGTGCTGATACGTGACGCTTTCACATAAGGAAGTCCTTGGCACCGATTTGAGGCTGACTGTTTATTGAACGTCATGACAAATTCTGTATGACAATGAAATTTGGATAAGGAAAGGTGGCCTGTGAAATGTAACATCTCTCTTGGAAAGTAATGCTGTATTTTGTATGTGTATTTATTTATATATTTTATATAAATATTTTATATATTTATATAAATATATAATATATTCTTATATGTGTCACTATAAATGTTTGATGTCACTGTAGAAAAAAAAATAATAATCAGCACCGTAGTTTCCTGGTGGATCAGGAATTTGATGCGAGTTAAGAGCCGTATTCCCCCAGGGCTTTCAAGCGATCGGGGCCGAGCGCTCGCCCGGGGGCCGCTGGCGCGTAGGGGAGCCCCGGAAAGGGGGTTGAGGGCTGCTGAGAGAAACCTTGTGGGGGGCCTGGGGCTGCGGCTGCCCTCGCTTTTCCTGCCATGGGCTGGCTGCAAACTTGCAGACGTGGGAAGGTTTTTAACATGCAGCTTGTGGGATCGAGGCAGTCGATTGCTGCGGATCAGCCCTTTAAAGCTTTGCCCCGAAACATGGTAGCTGAACCGCCCTGTGTGTATTCTGCTTCCCAATTTCTATCTGATGAAGGAAGCTGCCGTCATCCTTAAAACTGAAATTTCAAGCCTGAGGAACAGTAAGGGGGAAAAAAGTATATCTGAGGTGAGGCTTAGTCCAAGCTAATACAGACTTCCCAACAGATGGTTGCAGAAAGCTTTGTGAGGTGAAGATTTATTGCAATTTTTTACTGCTATTGCAAATATAACACCTGCAAAGATTTTGTTGGCAAAGGTACTAGGCCTTTTTTTTTTAAAGTTATAAACCAGTTCCTCTCAAGTAGTGTCACACAAGGAAGAAAATTATATATAGCAGTATTTGGGCACTGTAGATATGAAAATAAGGTTTGGATTCATGAAAATGAGTCTGTATTTCACCTTTTTTTTTAATGCCAAACTCATGAGCCTTCAGAAAAAGAAAAATAGTATCTCACCAAAAAGGGAGGATAGCAGCCTTCCAAGCCATATTTTGCTGGCATGCAAGAAATGTTTTAACAGCCCGTGGTAGTACTTCTGACTGGTGTTTTTTGTTACATTTTTAAGCTTTTAATATTTTGCCCCAACATTAAAAATAAATAAATATAAAAGACATGTTGGCCAACAAAGTTTCTTGAACAGTACAAAATTCTTTAATCTGCGCAGAGCACCAGCTTTATTTAAAAAAAAAAAAAAAAAATCCTAAGGAACTCAAAATAAACGCCTTGATTCAAGCAAACAGTTTGTCACAGGAATTACAAAAAAATATGATTCAGCTGCTTTAGTGGTGCTAATGAATCCAGCCTTCTGTATGTAACATATTAAACATATAGCCATAGGAAAAAAAATAAGAATTTCTGTATAGTTGTGCAAGTCAGTTTGGTTATTTTGCTTCCAATAGATGTTTTTAAAACAAAGACACTGTTAAAAACTAGCAAATAAAATACTACTCCTGTGTAATTTAAAGCTCCCCCCTTGTTCAGAAATTGTCTGTTCCATGCTTTGTATGAGCCCAGTTACTTGCACTAGTATTGGACACTTCCCATTGGGTACCTGACTTCCCTGACAGCTGGCATTCTTGGTATGAAATAAAAAAAAAAAACTTATTTTCCCCCCAGAACACGCTCATTAAAATGAAGAGGTACAGTGGTGGCTTTTTTCTGTCTTGTTTTTGTTGTTGTTGTTGTTTAATGTTACTATTTCTATGAAGACAAGGGGTCAATTCAACAAACACGTTACATGTCACTCAAAGGTTTTTCTCGTGGCTATGGGAGTCAGGCTGCATAATTAGTGCCTCATTCATCAGAAATATTTGTGGGTTACATTTAAGCAGGAGAATGTGGGCAGTATCAAGCAAACGGATGGGTCAATATCAGTTCAGGGGAAGAGCTCCTTTCCCTCTGCCTGAGGGCTTTGTTTTTGGTGGCAGAAATGGACCTGATGAACTAGAAAAATATACGCTGTTTTGGTGCCTTCACGGCCTTCAGTTCATCATTTTTTATCCAATAAACATTTGCCAGCTTTTTTCTTATTTTGAACAAGCTCTTTCAAGAATCTCAGGCCATCCAGGTGAATATTGTGACATCTCAGAAAAATCCGTGTAACTTCTAACATTGTTTACATGGTAAATATTTGCACGGTACCACAAAAGCTTAATGTATATACTGCAAAAGTTGCTAGGTTTTTTTGCACAGACTTCAACTATAGATGCTACRTGGGTACCATATGTAGCCCATATTGATGTGGTAAGTATTTATTTTAACCAGAGTAATAAATAGTTGCATAAATTTCTATAATTGACCAGAATGCAAGTTAAAGCTGCCTGCAGGCAGCTCTATTATCTTTCCAACTATTTGAGAAAGTTCCCTTTTTTAATGGACCTACTGTGCTATAGTCTTTTGAGCTCAGAATATCCTTTTCCACCTTTTTGGCATGCACATGCTTCAGGGCATAATGTTAGCTATTCGTGCGCAGGGGAAAGAAGGCTTCAATGAATACCAAAACCACAGAATTAATTAGTTTTTAGTACAGTCTGAACTTTTTATGACTAAATTCCATAGAAACCTTAACACAGCATAATTCTTTATTGAACTGAGCCCTAAATTTAAGTAATGGTTTTACAAATCTTTTGGGAAATCATTTTTTGGTATCTCTAGTCACTCTTTAAAACTGTGTAACCTAGGATGGCTCCACAGAGATTTTATGTATTAGCAATACAAATTATATTTAAAGTATGAAAAGTGCTGAGCAGTTTTCCTGGATGCCAAAGCTTATTAGTATTTCAAATGAAATGTTTATATGGGTAGCTGTTTTGTATGTAGGCCTGCTGTACATTTAAAAACTCTTCATATCTATTAATTTCTACAAGTTGACTGTTTGCTTCCTGCGTTAGAAAGGATCAATTTTTCTCCCCCCCCACCTCCCCACTTTAATTTTTCTAAAAGGATTCCAAAAGGCTAGAGTATTCCAAGGGCAAGCTTTCTGTGGTCACTATGTGTAATAAGTTTTTCATTTGCAAGTGTGTGAAAATTCATTCTGTTTAAGACCATTAGAAGAGAAATGTTTCGCTGTGACCAGCAGACTTGTGTATCTTCTTCCAACTGGAAAGCATTTAGCCTGTCAGCATGGGGGATCTTTGTGTCTTCAGTTCCAGCACGTTAGATTCTTTGCATTATACAACAGATTGGGTGAGAGAATATCACGTTTGTTTCTGCTAAAAGGGAAATATCCTAGTAAAATGGTAAGTAACACAAATTTGTTGTTCCCTGGAAGAAGTTCTAGTTTTCAAACTCTTTCTACATTTTGTGTTGTATCATTTCTTTCTGTTCAGATTTTGCAGCTCTAGAAACATACGCACCAGCCCTAGAGAATACTCCATGGTAAAAACTTTGCTTTTGCCTGTGCTTTTATTCAAAAGTGCAGATGACTCCCAGGCTGTAAGTTGCAGCTGAGAAAAACTGGAGACCAGGTATTAGCAAAAGTGAAGGATAATGCTGCAAATCTCAGTTTATCCTTGCAGATTGCTTGTGCTGCTGTAGTATGTGCCCTGGCTTTCCACTTATGCTGACTTATCCAGATTCCTTAAGAGCCTTTCTCTGTCATGGCTAATTTCACCCCACTGCTCTCTCCATGAGTGGGGATGGAAAGAAAGGCAAAGAAGTTATTGTTCCAGAGAGCAGCTGAGATTTCCACCAGCAAATCTTTCAAACTGAAGAAAAATGTCGTTGAGAAGGGCTGTTTCCCCCATCCACGTGCATAGGACCTTCCAAAAGTGGGGAAGTGAAGGGACTCGGTTACAAGAGCCAGACAGTGTATGCGTTTCCCTCAGTCCCTGTAACTGGAGAGTGGTGCCTATTTTTGCCTGCTTATGCCACACACACAATATTCAAGGTGAATATGTGTTTCCTATGTCTGCTGCATATCACATAACTTGCACCCAGTAAAAAAGCCCTAACCGACTGAGCCTGAAAAGTTGATTATTGCTTTATCACATGGGTGCCAGATACAACCTTCAGCCTGCAGAGCCTGCCACACATTTCCACAGCTGCTGTTGCCCTGCTACTAGTGACATGTTACTGCTCTTCTTTCTCTGTTCCCTTGTCGGAGCCAAATGGTGCAAGCTTAGCTGCCGAAGCGGCAATAAACAGAAGCAGCAGGCCAGCAGGAAACATGAAAGAAGATGATGAAGATATAGCCAGCATTTGCTCCAGGCCTTCAGAGATGTCCCACATGAAGATACTTTTCCAAGGAACTGCAGCGTCCACACATCAGCCTATTGAACTGCAAAACACCATCAGTGAGAGAGAGAAAAAAAAATCACACATCACAGCTGGCATAATTATGCAATTAAAAACCTCAGTGTAGGCACAAATGTGCTGATCTTTGTTAGCTTAAGAGTGGTTTGAGGAGCCTGAGCAGCTAAAGCAGCAGGAAAACTGCTGGTGCCATGGGTCGCGTCTTCAGCAGGGGGCTCTGCTGGCAAAACTCTGCCCCGCCAGCTACGCTCCCCAGCGCAGATGTGCTCTAAGCTGCAAAGCGTGATTCATAATTAAACCGCAAGAAGCCAAGTGTATGTGCAACCCTCCCTTCACCTCTGCCGTCATTAGCTGGGTTACCCACGCTATGGCTCAGAGGTTATAAAACACCAGAGAGTTTGAAACGGCAGACAGAAACTTTGGCAAAATGAAACACCCAAGATCTGGAACAGGCTAAAGCTGGCTTTGCTCATTTGATCTTATTCAGCATTCTCAGGCACCCTCACTCCCACCTCCCTCCTACCCCTCCTCCCTGGGCCCTCTCAGAGCTGCCTTGCAGACAGACTTTGCACCCTGGGGGAGGAGGGAAGTCGGGGAGGAAGAAAGGAGGGAAAGTAAAATAAAGCCCTTGTTTGTTGACAGAGCTATTGTCAGAGCTGTTTTCACTACTCAGAGTGCAAGTGCTGGTATGTTTGGGCTCCTTCTGCATTGCAATTGTTTTTGGCACTTTCCAGTAATGCAGAACTAACCAGCTACATCTTGCTAGCTGCTCCCGAGCTGTGGTCCTGTCAATTATGGGTGTTATGCACCCATAAACTTGACAGGGTGAAGTGGTGAATGTGTGGTGACACGTCACCAAGAGACTCCCTCTGCCTACCTGCTCCCCTCTATTGCGTTATTATACACCTGCCACGCAAGCTGTGAAGGGGGCAAATGTGCCAAATACAGTTAGGTGTTTGTTAAAATTAAGATGCTCAGACACCGCACTTTCTTATGCAGCCTGTTTCCCTGCCTAATTCTCAATGCAATGTCCAACAAGTGTGTAAAATAATTGGTCCGTAAATAAAGAAATGTGTCTGTAAATAAAAAGCCTGGGAGCTATTCTCAGTGCAGCCTGGGGAGGCTGTTTAGGCTAGCGGCTTTTATCAGTGAAGTGATAGCTAAGGAAAAGTAGAACCGTTTCAAAGGTGTTGCCATAAGGTAGAGATAGGACTTGCCATTTGGCACAGAGCATGGACTGAGAGTCTAGCTCTGAATGAGTTGCTTGGACCATTTTTTTTTTCCTGCCGCTTTTTATTATTCTTATAATTATTGCAGAAGGAGAAGGGGGAAGGAAAAGCAGAGTCCGCTGTGGTTCTGCATTAGCAGACAACAAGGAGGGTAGAACAACCTCTCTAATTCTGCTAAGTCAGAAGGCGTCATTGCTGGTAAAGCACAAGTATCTCTTATGCTGACTTTTCAGGAAAAACAGCTCTGTTGTTTTAGTATTCTGTTGGGGCACTCACATTATGTCTGATGCCACAGGAGCCAAGTGCCTTCCAAGAGTGCAGCAAGTCCCGTGACTAGCCGCTGCTGGGTGCTGTTCTTCACCATCCCACTTTTCTTCCTCTGTCTTCCTTCCCCTTGAAGAAAGAAAGTTATATATGAGACATTCTGTTTGCTCTTTGATTTTGGGATGTGTTTAGGACTTTTATTAGCAAGTGCAAGGTCAAAAGAAATATATTGCTTTTTGGAAAGGAAAAAGGCTGAAACCTGAGGTGCTTAATATTTGATGGCGCTTTGGGCCAGCCCCGGAGAAAGCTGTTCCCTAAATTTTGCCTTTGCTGTGCCTGTGTCCTTGGCGGCTGAGAAGTGGTAGAGATGCCGATGAGCTTTCAGCATTGCTGTTGGCAGTTCCCCAGCCCCATTTTCTTCCTCTCCTTCTTTGCACCCCTCTAAGTGCTAACCGACACGGATGGGTCTCTGCTGCACCCCCAAGTACTGAGCAGAACTGACTCGGTATTAGCAGAGCCCAGTGCTAGGTGACTGTAGGTTGTCTTGGGCAGCTTTAGGGGAAAAGGAAGGTAGCAAAGAAAGTACAGAGGGCAGTGACCTCATTTCTTTGCTATGAGTGTTTTGTGCTTGGCGGCAGGCCAGGGGCAGGAGGAGGCATGGCTGGAACAAACCCGGTCRCAGCAAACCTGACAGCGTTTTGGCAGGAAGAAGTGCAAACCAGGGCAACGCTAGGTAGCCTTCTCAGATAACGTAAGCCAAACATTCCAGGTGCTTACCTAATACTTTCCCACCAGTTAATTTCTCGTGGGTGGGAGAAGTGCGAGTGGGTGTGAAGGGAAGGAGCTGAAGCAAGCAGGAGCAGGGCGTCCCCTCCAAACGCCCCGCTGCACTCCAGGCGACCTGTGCTGTTTGGAGCATCCTGGAGCACCATCTCGCTGCTCTTCCCCACCAGGCTGGGCTCTCCAGGCGTATGCTGAAGCCAGGGTTGCCAGCTGGCATGTGCCAAAAAACAAAAAAAAAAACCCAAAACAAAACAAAACAAAATTACAAACCTTTGATTTTTCCCCATGTTATTGAGGCTAGTGATAAAAATCAGGACAAATCACAAGATGAGGCATCTATGGCCTATGCATAGGCTCCCTGGCAGTGGTGTGATAGCAGAGATATAATTTACCTTCTTGCATTAGTCCTAATCCCAGCACACAGAAGAGCCTGGCCCAAGTCAGACAGCCCAGGCCAGCACAGTGCAGCTCAGCAGAAGTCTGTCCTGGTGAGTCCTGGCAAGATGTTGCAGGAGGCCAGATTGCAGATGAGGAGGCACCCATCCCCTGTTGCTTTCAGTGGGAGGTAAGGAGCTAAAGCCCTTTAAGGAGTTGGCCCATCATGCCTGAATGCTGTGCTGGGAAGCCCAGCCCATGGCTCTGGTTGTGGCACTTAGCCTTATGGGAAGGGATTCCCTAAAACCTGCTCCCTGGTAAATGCTCTAATTTCTTGCAGCTAGGATGAAAACCTGCCATCCTGGAAAACATTAGCAGTAGTTGCACTTCAGATTGCTACACTGCAAATAGACTGTGCTATTAATAATTATTAAAATGATGAACATTTCCCCTATAAATAACAATCCCAGCAATAAGAACCAATTTCTGTTCTTTAGAAATTAGTCTTTCCACAAGGCTGACCAGAGGAGAACAGTCAGCATGCTCTTGTGTGCGTGTTGTAACTGCAATATGGGCATATTATTTTCCCTTCTTTCCTTCCCAATGCCGTATGACCACGGTTCAACACTGTGCACATGCCGTGAAAGCAGCTAAAAAGTGCGATGCCACAAAACGGCAACACGCCGAGCACAGATTTCCAGGCTTGAGCTTTGCAGCTTCTACAAGTGACTTCCCGCTCCCATGTTAAACCCACAGTTGGGGCCAAGAAACTGCAGGAGGATTTTATGCTGAGTTTCCCTCCTGCCAGGCTTGGAGACAGGGTTATCCTCTGCTCCCCAGCTGCTTTCTCCCACAGGGCTGGTGCAGCTCATTTCCACCGCTGAGCCATGCCAGCTCCCACCTCAGCTTCTCCAGGGGTAAAAGCAACTTGAAGCCGGCAGGGCAAGCAACCGCTTTCTCCCTCTTTCTCTGAAACCACTAACTAAGGCGAAGGAAAATATGGGGGGAGGGGAACAGGACAAGGACTAATTCCAAGTTCCCAAGCCCAGAGGAGCCTCTTCTCTGCTTTTGTCAAAAAGAGTAATGCTGGGGGTGTTCTCCCAACTGTCCTTTTTATAACCTCGGACTTTCTGCGCGGGAAATGTTTCTTTCTAGTGTTTGTCAGTCTCTATGTTATCTTTTAGACATGCTCACGCTGCCGTGCTGCATTTCTGAGTGGAGGAAGGCATCCAGCTTTCCTATCCAGGAAACCTTTTAGTAACTTCCCTTCTTTGCCCAGGGCCAAGGCTTCCAGAGCAAAACAGGGATTGAAAAGGACAGGAGGAGGGAAAGTGTGTGCGCATGGGGAAAACCAAAAAAAAAARGGGGGGGGGAAAGAAAACTCGATGGGAAAAATGGAACTAGAAGCTCAGGAGGCAGAGTTATACGAAGAGGCATATTTTCCTCTCCTCTCCCCCCCCACTACGATGTCCCGCTGAGGTCGGACCTGCTTCGCTTCTGCTCCCACTGCCAAGTGCGGACCTAAGTGCAGTTTCACATGGCCATATAGTAACTTGCAGAAAGTAAGAAACCAGAAAGGTATAGAGGAAATTATTTAATAGCGCATCTTAAATAACATGACAATGTCAACGTGAACAATTTACACCTATCAAAGGTCACACAGAATATCCTGCTGTGTTTTACCATATAGCCAGTGCATATGTTTGGAAAATAGAAACAAATATTGTCCCATTAGGTGCTTCAGTATATAATCCAGGTTTAGACTTTCCTTTTTAAGAAACAGTTTGACACAGAAACAGAGGTGCAAAAGCAACATGATATATAAACAAAACAGGTTTTAAATAAGTTCCTAAGCATGTTCTCTACTGAAAGCTATTTTTTTCAAATTCAGTTTTTCATCTATAAATACATAGTACAAAAATGCAAGTTTACAAGCCATTTCTCCCAATAGAGTTATGCCATTTGAAGTTTTAAGGAGCAACATTCCTCCAACATAGGATGCATATATTTAAGAGCAATAATATTAAGTATTTACATATAAAGTTATGARGTGTGTGAGGATATAAATTAGTAACAACACACAGACAAAAATACTTACTGTTAAATAAATAATTCAACAGCTTTACATACGAGGGTATCTATAATATTRTACAAATATAATATATAAGACTGTAGGACTTGATCTTGCAGTTGCTCATATCTGACTGTCACTCAAGCAGCTGAGTAATCSCAGTGCAGTAGAAAAGCTACTTTATGGGGTTATTCCTATGCTGAAAGTCAGATGCACCTATCTACCTTCCTGAAACGGCTCCTAACTGATAGCTCGATTAGGCCCCACAGAAAGCATGGTGTGAATGAATGTATTCAGTTTTATTCTTGTGAACTGAGGTACTGTTGGCATTCGGCATCTCCTTTCAATTCCGGAGTTCCAGGAATTCTCTTTCCAGTTTTTGGATAGACACACCAGCATCCAGCAGACTCTCCATCCAGTGAAGTTTCACACTAGAATGATTAGGAAAACCAAACAAAAATCCAGAATAAGCAACCATCAGCAGAAGATCAACCATGAGATACTACAAGTAAGGGTGTTTGGACAGAATTAGGATTAGAAACTGGGGAACCACCAGGTGCAGACTTTTTTTGAGTGCAATGCTGTCTATTCTAACAAAACCTCTAACCAACATGGTTGGTTAGGGAGCCTTGACCCAAGCTGAACTCCCTCCCGTAAGAGCAACTTCAGATTTAAAACAGTTTGCCCACTCCTTGACAGACAGCAGTATAAAACAGCAATATGTTCCACTGTGGGAAACTGAGGGAAGGCAGAATATAGAGGCTAACGGTGTGAGAGCAATGATTTCGGGGTCTGATTTCGTGGTGGGAAATAGGGCTCTTTCTTTTGGGGGGAGGAGGTTAAAGCAATCTCCATACATGCCTGATTCGATCGCAGGTCACCATGTTTGTGAGTAACACGGTGGTAACATGTCCAACACACAGGAGGCAGGGCAACACGCGTTTCTGCAGACCAACTAAAACTGCATGCCTGGCCTCTGGTACAAGGGCGTGGGCTGAGGTTTGGAGCTGTCACTGACCTTGCAGATTACTCTTAGTGTAACTCGAAATGGCTTCTTTAGAGGCCATAATGCCAATGAGTGTTGTTATAATGAGTGGTAATATAATCCATAGGCAGCACAAAGMAGGATTTTTGCTCTGCTTTCAGAAGTCTAACCTTGCTCCGGAGAGCTTTGCCACTGCCAGTGTATTTTACCTTGGGAGCTGAGAGCTTCAGGTCTCCACAGTGATATTGTATATTCAGGGTACTTCACAGGCGGCGTGGCATATATTACAAATGAACAGTGACAGGGACTACACTAATGAAATAGGTACACGGAGCTTGCTTTGGTCTGGGAACACACAGGGTTAAAATCTTTTGGAGAAGGCCTTGCATGCACCTGTTCTGTGCATGAAAAAGACTCCTGCCCCCATTTCTGCCAGCCTAGGGTGTGTGGCTCACTTTTAAGAGAAGAAGGACAAACCATCTGCTCCCACCACTAAGTATCCCTGTTTTCACAACCTGCTTTTCCAGCAGCTGCAAACTTGCGAGCTTGGGAGCCACGAGTCATGACAGGGCTGCCTGGGGCAGAACGGGGGCACCGCTGGTCCGAGCAGACGGGGAAAAGGCACGTACCTGCTTGCTGTGGTAAAAGCCGTTCTTGTTGCAGTTGGGCAAATAGAATTTGTAAATCTCCCCTTCACTTCTTTGCTGAGCTTTAGCCAATTTATACAGGGCTCGGTAGAGCTCCTTCTGGCAAGGTCCCTGGAGCAATACAAYACACAGGTTGTCAATACAGAAATCACAAAGAAACCAGGCAAACAAAACATGACCAGTATGAAGCCAGCTGAAAGTTGAAAATACCTATTAGTCATAAAATCTGCACCGGGCTGTTTTGCATGTAGTTTCTACTTGTTTCAATAGGAGCACAGCTGGGAAACTCTGGCGTTGCATTTAGGCCTTTGTTTTTATTCTTTGAGGTATTTTCTGTCCGCAGAAACATGAGGATTTAAGTCCTTAAATTCCCACACAAGGAAATTTAACCTGTACTAAGTAAACACTTTAGCGCTCGGAGGGTACAATCTCTCCTATTATGGGGAGGTGCACATTGGGAAGCTGGTGTACGTGAGGCCAGCCACGTTCGCCGGGTTGCCATGGCCCTGTGTTCTGTTGACGTATGGAGAATAGGTGCAAGACATATATAGCTGGTGCAAGAGCAAACATCTGAATGTTTGTTATCTTTTGTACAAGACATGGCTGTCGCGAAAACAGAATGGGGAATGACTCTGTGGCTCTCAGATCCAAATCCAAATTGCCTAGACCGAGGAATGAAGACCTGCTTGCAACGTGCACTATCATCTCCCCTATGTGCTTGCTTGCTTTTTGGCACTTTTAAAGTCATAACTGTCGTTTATTAACAGTGTCTGACATGTCTAAATCAGTGAAAGGAGAGTGGAAAGGACTTTACAAATATTTTTACTTTGGAATGAAAATTATCTTGCCCTCTGATTTTGCAAGACCTCCCCATGTCAGGCCTGCACATAAGCAATCCCATTCAAGTCAGTGGGTTTATCTGTGGTTCTGGTTCAGAAAAGCAGAAGCCTTAAAAATCAGAATTGGAGCTAACAGGGCTTACATCTAATAACTAAAAACTGAATCAGCGCTTAAGTTCTGTTCTGAATGTTCGCAGGCTTCCTAGTCTTTTTTTCTTCCTTTTTTTTTTTTAATTGCAATTTGACTGTGGCCATACAAAACTGGGCTTCTGTCCCGTCTAACACTAATTTAGTGCCGTGACACAGGGTTGTGCAGGATGCCTGGAAGGGGTCTAACGCTGGTTCTCTGGTGCCCTCAAGTGGAGCTGGGACCTGCTTGCATGCTCCCCTCACCCCACGCACCCACTGCAGTTTTGCAGGGTTGAAGGTAGAAGCTTATCTTAATTGCTGAGCTTTCCACCTTTTCACATATGCCTACTTACTAGGGCTGCACTGCGATCAGAAACGAGCACGTTGTTGTAGTCTGGATCAGAGTGTCACCTCGTCTGCATACAGGGACTCTTTTTGGTTTCACTGAGCACTGGGCCAGGCCTTGTATTTTTAATTAAAACACCAAAGATGTCCAAGCTTGTAATACAGATTTCTGGAATTTAAGGACCCATGTTATAATCTGATATCAATTGAAGAGCAAGATTCAGCCTCTGCTAGGAGTTTGTATAATTTCATAACTGATGCACAACTGCTTTTACAGCCACTTCCATTTTGCCTGTTCCTTAGGCATCTGATCAAGGTAGTCCAAAAGAAGAAGCCTGTTTGCTGGCTACCCAAAATATTGACATCTCGGGGCTGCTGATAGAGTTTTATGCACATTTTCATTCAGTATTTTAAATCAATAGCATCTACTGAAATGATGTTTGAAAGGCTTGCAAGAAAACCCACCTGCTCTCTCCATTTCTTGAGTTCAGATATTCTCTTTGCTTTCATGTTTTCATATGCAGTGATGGCATTCCAGGGGGTGGATTTGTCCTGGCCGATGGGAAACATCAACTGATAGTTCAGCAGCTGATCCTGGGTCATTTCTGTGCTTTCTAAGGTCATATCCTCAGGTTCTACAGAGTCTGGAAAGGAATGACAGTAAGATGGAAATGTTCAGTGAGCTTGTGCCTTTACTTCTCCAAGGAAAAAAGAAGAAAAAAGGAAAAATTGGTAAAAAATAATGTTATGTGTAAGATCAACTTTAGTAGCTCTTGCAAGAATAATACTTTACATGGGCAGCACATCAAATTAAAGTTCTGTAATATACTCATGCAAGGACACATCTGCTCTTCTGTAATAAGCTGGTTATTTTATTACCCACTGGAATCGTTCGAATACCAAAGAGGAAGCTGAAACCAGCCTGTTGGAAATGAAAGATCTTACTTGACCACAGTAGGTAGAAGACACTGCTAAATGAGGAAAGACTGGAATCAAACTTTTAACRCATTTGGATTTTTAATCAGAATGATGTGCTTTGGTTTCTATTCGGGAAAGGAATTGGTCCAGACTCAATGCCACAGCATCCTTTAACGTGTGCTGTGGTTTGGCTCACAGATAGCAAGGGGCAGCAGCAGATCCTGCTGACCACCGAGGATCAGATACCCAGGGACTAGGAGAAGCTGTGTGGACCCAAGCAAGTGGGGCCAATCAGCTTGTGCACCCATGGGAGGTAGCAGAAGCTCTTAGCAGTTGCGGGGACACCTCGTGGGAGCAGACTTTGACACATGCTTAAATAACTTGTTGGCTTAAGACTGCAAACAGCCAGCCAAGGGTCAGCACTTTTTTTTTTTCTCCCTGAGGTGATGTGTTAGAAAAAAATTGAGTAGGAAGATTGAGGAGGAAAAGAAAAAAAGAATAAGATCAGAGAAAGAATAACATCAAATACTGGACCGTTTTAACTGAAGAAGGCTTAAACACTGAGTTTAGTGACTGCTCCCCCCGCCACCACCCCAAGCAAGAATAACTCCACTTCTACCACCAATGGCAACTGTAATTTTGAGTCAACCAAGATTATTTTTGTAATGCTATGTGACTGAGTTACTTTAACCACCAATATGTGATCATAGCAGTAATGATGCTGAAAAATAATAATAAATACTAAACTGTTGAAGCAATGCTGTTAGAAGTTCCTGCTCATCACTTAGCCTAAGATGCTCAAGCCGCCTGCCTGCAGATTTTTGCTCAAAGCGAGATCGGTTAGCAATGAGCCGCTGAAGGTACTTTCCATGCCTAAAGCAGAGCCAAACGCAAAGCCTGTGCAGGTTTTCTCACCGCCTCGCACGACTTTCGGGAGAAGGCCGCAAGCAGAGCGCTCAAAGCATTCGCCCCGCTCCAGCGACTGTCTACGACTAATGCAAACCGAGCGATAGCATCCCAGCAACCTTACTCCGGCCTTACTCCTCTCCCCCCGCAACGCTCGCTCCGGCCGCGGTGCGGTACCTGTGGGCTCGGCGGCGGCCTCGCCGGCGGCGGGGGGCAGGCAGGCGCCCTGGCCCCGCAGCAAGGCGCGCAGCGGGCCGGGCTGCTCCGGGGGGACGCGGCAGCGGAGCCCGCGGGCGCAGCGTGCCGTGTACACCCCGCAGGGCTGCCCCGGCCCCAGGGCGCAGGTCTGGCAGCAGCCGCAGCCGGGCTGCCGCGCCGTCTCGGGGCAGCCGGCCGCCACGGGCGGGCACAGGGCCAGCTTCTCCGGCGTGCAGGGGGCGCAGCGGGCCGGCGGCAGGCCCACCCCGCCGGCCGGGCCGGGCCCCAGCAGCGCCGGCGGCAGCAGCAGCAGCCAGGGCAGCAGAGACCGCGCGCCGCTCATTGCAGGGGTGAGCGAGGACCAGCTGGAGGGCGGCTGGGTACGCGGAGGAGCAGCAGGCGCTTTGCACGCATTCGGCTCCCCCGGGCCATTTATACAGTGGTGTGCCTGGCTATTAATCTTTAACCCCCAGTTAACGATTATCCGGACGGGAGGGCCGGAGGAKCATCATTTCGGTGGCGGTTCATGTCCCTGACCACGCTTCCCCTCCCCTTTCACTTTCCCCCTTTATCTTTTTTTTCCCCCCTCCCTTCCAGACATGCAGGAATGCTTTTATTCCCTCGCCCCCACCTCTAGCGCCGCCGTTAACTGGGAAAAATGCGGTGGGGGTGGAGGGAAACGAGCGGGGGGGGGCTCCCGGGGGGGGGTTCCCCTCCCCTTTTGCCCGTCACAAATGTCTCCTTTTCTTGACATTTGATAGAAACGTAAATGTTTTTAAAAAGCGCGGCGGTGGGGGGAGGAAGGGGAGGAGGGAAACCCCATTGAAACCGAAGCAGCTGACTTCACATTTCCACAGCAACCCGTGCAACGAACCCGCGCTTGCTTTTTCGTCATGCGGCGGCAGGTTAGGAGGACACTGCCACGCCGAGCCGGGGGCCCCGGGGGGGGGGGGGGGGGGGGGGTGGGGGGGGGGGGGGGAGCTGCAGCCGCTGCACCCGCGCACGTAGGAGCCGTCGGCCGCCGCCGGCCGCCGCGCCGCTCCCCGGAGCACGCGCGGGGCGCGGGGAACGTGTCTGCAAACGCTTCCGAGAGGAATGAGCTGCTCTGGTTTTATCCCTGCCCTGCCTCCTTCTCCATCTCCTCCAATTTCACCTGAAAAAAAGAAAGGAAAAAAAAAAACTTTCCTCCTCTCCATGCAGTGGTTGTAACTGCAATAAAAGCAAAGTACTCAAACTCTACTGAGTGCTGAACAGATAATTTTATCCTGGCATTTGCAGTATGTACTAAGCTGGAAATAGCAAATTCCACTGTCAAGTCATCTAATGTAACATAATTTTTGTTTGTTCTTTTTTTTTTAATGCATTTAGTTCTCCTCTTTTGTAAATGCATCATCTGTGTGAAAGAAAGTGAAGCAAAGCTGCGGAGCAAAGCTTTATATTTTATTATTCACTTATTTTCTTTCTGGTATTCATGCTTTATTTACAATGTAGTACTTAGTGCATTTTAACCCCCTATATGCATAATTCAATTCATAAAAGTATTCTTATCGGTTACAGACATTTACAACTGGAAGAAACGTTTTCACCTAGCCACTTCATCTAATCATTTTTAGCTGTCTGATCTTTTAGCCATTTAATGGAATGTAAAAAAATTTTTTAGAAAGCTAGGGTCTGTTTAGAAGGCTCAGATTGTTTTCAGGGTCTCTCTGGATACCCAGAAGTGTGTCACCACTCAAGATCGACTTGCATTTTGAAGTATTTTAAACAAAACTAGTTTTACAGACTTTAAAAGAATTCTGTGGGATTCACATTTCTGTGACTGGGATCAGATTCTGGCTGAAAACCTGGGACACAATAATTTCTGTGGAAGAACACAGCAGGTAGACTTTTCAAGCTCTCATGCTTATTTTCATATGTAAACTTTTTTTCTTGTGCATCTTGTGTAGAAAATGATGATTCTCCTCCCACTCAATATGCAGTGAGAATCCACAGAAAAGTAGCAGCTTAGGTTCAACACCCTTCTTTCCTCCCTTAAAGTGGAAAAGAAAACAATACAAAATCCCTTGCATGAACATGAAAAAAAAATCACAAATTAAAAGTAGAGCCAGCTGGAAGATGATAATGACTCAGAGAGCTCATATGCATATGCATATGTGTGTATATTTGTTTGTTCATGTATCTATGCACGTGTATTTCTTGTTTTAGCTTGCTCGTATATGAACAGAATTGAGACTCATTCTACTACCAACTTCTTGTGACCAGATAAAGAAGAAACTTAATGCAAGAGCTCAGTTTCTTGCCTGAGTGCTGTTGACTCGCAGGCCCATGTTGCAAAGGCCGGTGTCACGAAACTTCCATTAGTTTGCGAGAATCTCATTCTTCCAAAACACCATCAAGTTTTCAGGCCTTTGGCACTTTTCATTGAGGTGGGGCAGCTGGCAGTATCTGAACTGCCCAGACATTTCCTAACAACTGGAAGCTATTTAGAGGCCAGATTTTTTTTCAGTTTATCATTTAATGATAAGCAGACAAAACCCCACAGATTATACAAAAATTTGAAGGTGTTTTTGTTTTGTTTCCTTTATAATTGCAGGTCAGCTCTACATGACAGCCTGACCCTGTTCTTTTTGCTGGCCTTGTACATTCAAACTGAGGAAACTTAAAGCTCTACTAAAGCAGACTTTGCCTGCAGATGCCTCTCTACAGGAAAGCCAGACACACATAAATCAGTCCCTTCATATTTTATTTGTATAAATACAACCCACATACTTCAGAACAGGTTGTGATAACTTAGGACAGTTTCAATCAACAAAGCAATGTTTTTGTGTAGGCCATAAGACATCAATGAAGTGAAGGTAGTGTATATGTTTATGTAGGCTCTGTTTGATGTAATACTACAACTCATATACCTGTCTCCATCTCTGACCCTGACATTGCTTTAAAGAACACAAACAGATAAGAGTCAGGAGGTTAAAAACATCCACGACGTAAAGTTGTGTTTACTGAAGGGTTTTGACGGTAATTTTTAGGTGTTCCAACTGATGCCCTCTAATTTGAACCACTTGTCAGGAGACACCACATGAATCCTAAGCAGGGGTTAGTTTTCTACAAGATTTTCTCATTGGTTTCTCAATAATTCTTAGCCAATGACCTCATTTTTTATGTTAAATGAAGTTTTTTTGTTTTTTTTTTAAAGCTTCATGGAGTGACTCATAGTACATAAAGTTTTATATAAGTTTATGTACAAGCAATCTTTATTCTCTAATCACCAGAAATTTAAGTGACTTGCCAAATAATTTCCTGCTGGGACTGTTTCTCTGGATATGTTTAAAAAAACAAACAAACAAACAATGGAGTATCCTCCTTATTTTTCTTTAGGTAAGAAACTGATCCTGAATTTAATATCCAAAACTACTATATGTAATATATGTACATGTACATATATGGCATCTAGCGTACAAAGAAAAACAGCTATGTTAGAAATACAAAACAACTAGCGCCTTCTTCTCCGTAATTTGTCCCTCATCAATGATGCTTTATTTCAGCTATATAGATTACTAAAAATTATTTAGCAAAAAAATTATTCATAAATAATTTAAGTATTTGTTGATTGTTTGCTTTATAGTTTCTACTTTCTAACAATAACATGCATGTTACTTGATCTTTCTAGTCTGGTTAGGTAAGAAGGCCTTTTAGAATTAGATTCTAGATGTAGATAATCAGGTGCTCCAAGTTTGTTTTGCAATAATATTTTCTAATTTTTGCAGACTGACTTTTGCTAGAAAAAAAAAATTTGCTAGAATATAGAAGATAGATATTTTTAAAATACTTAACTGATTTGGGTGCAGAAACTCAATAAAGTCACTAGTGAGAGAGGAAAAGTGAGAGGCTGTCTCATGTCTACTTTAGATAGGGAAGCCTATGGACTTTCTGTGTCAAATCGTGGCTTATCACAATCAAAAAAAGAGAGGAAAAAGTCATCCACCTCCTTGGTGACACTCAAAGCATTTGGGCATTGAGTAAAATGTCTCATTGCCAAAGTCTTGTGTGCACAGGCCAGTCAGATAATTATTTTCTAACAAGAGCTACTGTACTGCCTGCAAGACAGGTAAAAGAACAGTCCCTTAGATGTGCTGCCATGGATCAGCTGCTCCATGCAATGAACGGTACAAGTGAGAGTTTGCCTACCTAGAGAAATAATCCAGAAATGCTTTGAGAAGGGATAAAGTTGCAAGCGCTCTGCAGGCTCTGAGTTCCTATGTGGGGAGTTAATACAGAAGAGCTTCAGCTTCACTCCTGCTGCTTAGCCCACACTAATAACCCCCGGGGCAGGGGTATTCCCCAGGGCCACTCATGGAAATTGGGGGTTTCAGAGCCTACCAGATTAGGCAGTAGCTCAGCAGGGGCTTTTAAAAATGTTACTGATCTCTTCAGTGTTGGCTCCAGGCACCTAAACTATCCTCAGCTGCTTAAATCTCTTTGCAAGCTTCAGCCATGGTGTTGCTGCAGGTCTGGAGAGAGGAATGAGCATTGTCGAGGCAGCGATGTGGCTCTGCCTGTCTGCAGCAGCCACAGAGAGCTGCCGGCGGCGAGGACGCGAGCCTCTGGCCTGCCACGCAGAAGTGGCCTGCCACTTCCTTAAGTGGCTGCTGTCTCATGCTCATTAAAGAAAAGATAAATTCCCAAGAGATTTTTTTTTAGCAGAATTTAAATGTAATAGATCATTCAAATACCTATTAAGGCATCTCATTCACTTTGACATTATCAAATGTAACAGTGGATATTTCACACTAGGAAACTGGGGTTTTAAAGGAACCTACTGGATTATAGCTACTGCTAACCTTAAAAGTCACTGTCATCAGAACTCCTAATATTTGGGTTACTTTCAGATTCCTGCTTTTTCCTTTTGTGTGTACAAGACTTTTCTCCTCCATGATAATCTTGGGCAGTCAGTGCTACAGCCTAAAGATGCTGTTATTTCCTCTTTATATCCTTTTAATAATGCTAATAGGAATAGGAATTAAGTCAYAGGACCTAGACCACAGTAGGTCAAGAGGGTCATTTACTCTTGGTATCGCATGAAGGGGGGAACCAAAACTGGGGGAAAAACATGCCCAAACTGTGCCAGCTACAGCTGCCACGTTGGAAAGGGGGGGTGTCCTGCAGGCTCAGCAGAACACAGCACCTTCAGTCTCAGCAAGAAGGAAGGAGGTGGGCAGAAGGGCTATTCTGGTCACCAAAATGATATGTGGTTAAAACAGGAGGGCACATTTCCCTGGGTCATTTATAATTGTTTTCTATATTTAGTCTGCTCACCCTTGTGCTGGTTCTTGCAAAAAAATCAAATAGTTCGCCCAGCTGCTTCTTTGACAAAAAAATCTATTTCTGCCTTTTGTCTTGGGGCAATTCTGATTTCAGCAATACTATCCTTATTAATTATTATTATTACTGCTGTTGTTGATAATACTTAGAGTATTTTTTCAGGTTTCTGTTTCCCCAGAGGACAAGGGACAGAGGACTTCATTTCTGGTCAGTTTTGCAGAGCTCAAGGCTTGCACAGAGAACTGAAATAAAGTAGGCTGCTTTGGGGCCTCAGGGCCATCCCTTCCCTCAGGTGGTCAAACATCGTCTCCATTGAATTAGCCTCTGATATTTAACAAGCGTGAAAGCTTTTGATGCTCACTGTGAGCTTAATCTATGCGTATGTACTATTTCAAGCTCTTAGAACTGGACCTGCAGTGAGATTTAGGCACGTTCGCACTATCCGTAGGAGCAAATATCCCTGGCTTGCTTTCACGGGCTGCGAGGAGGGAGAGCAACACGACGATGCAGTAGCCAGGGTACCCAGTGCCCTTGTTCAGGCAGATCACGCTGGGCGATTTGCCCTACTTGTGGGCAAAACCATCTCAGCAAGCGCTTGGGAGAAAACTGCAGCCACTAACTCAGGGCTGAGGGTGCCGCTTGCCAGCAGAGCGCTTAAAACTATGCAGGGCCCTCGAAGCAGAGCACATTTTGCAAATAAAGGCCTGAAGGGGTTAATCCAACCTGTTATTATATCAAAATCACGCCGGCAATAAGACTAAATGTCACACGAATATTTGCCTGACCTACTGTATAAATAAGCTCTGCCATCAAACACAGAAATCACACAGAGTTACTGGATTAAAAAAAAAATCAATATAATTAATGTATAATGAAACAAAGCAAAAAGCCAAGATTAGATTGTCAAAGCACTTTGTTACAGATGAAAGCAGAGTGCCTCTCTTTACAAATAGCTATTTGACTGCATTCAATGAATCACTATCATCTTGCCTTCTGTAGCAAAACCGTGTGGAAAAGAATAAAATTTCTAGTGACCCACAGCTCAGTGACTATGGGTCAGTTGCAAAATTTAAGATAGTCACAGACAGGAATTATTAGAGTGTCAAAAGCTGCTCTCTCCTGAAATCTGACTAATCAGGCATATGTAAAAATGCCTAAAGGGATAACTATAAATTTAAACCTTTGATTTGATTTTTGTTGTTACTGTTGTTATTGCAACCAGTGACTTGTTGACTGTGACATGTTTGTTTACAAAATATTCCACACACACACACTACCTCCTTTTTAATGCATTTTGCTCTATTTTCATTTGAGTATGTAGCATTCTTTTTTCCCCTGATTTGACAGCTTCCTTGGCCTCAAAGGTATCCAGTGAAAGCAAGTGCCCTAGACTCATTAAGCATATGCAACACATCGTGAGAAACCAGAACAGCTCATCTGCCGCTTAGGAGTCCTGAGTTTGCTGCCTGTGTTTTTGCTTGCCTTATTCATCTCTTCTCCAAATGAAGCTATCCCAGTCTCATCATTTGGCCAGTCTCATCTAAGGATTTTGCTCTGTGGTTTCCTTTAATCAAAGTTTTTCATCACCTAGCTGTGGCCAAAAAAACCCACCTGCTACTGAATATACTAGTCAAGGTCAGGATACACTATTAATTTATCTGCTTGCATCGTAACACTTGTAGTATAGTTTCAACTCCTATGCTCTCCGTGGCCGGTTTTCTCAGCTACCCAGGGAGATTTAGGATGCCAAACAACACTTTTCCTTTCTCCACCATCCCAGTTGCACCCCTTCTTTCTTCCCTCTAGCGCAGTTACAATTACAACACGTATCCAGCCACATTAGGAGAACGTCAAATGACTTCCCTTGCAGCATGGCAAAGCCTCTCTCTGTTGCTAAGTTATCCCCATCACCCGTCTAGCTGGTTTGTGGTGCAGTTCGTTTTTTTTKTTTGTTTGTTTTGAGAGGAGCAGAAAGTGCTGAAGCACCAGTCTTCTTTCTATGAATGTTCTCGTTGATCACTGATTTGATTTAATTGCATACTTTATGAGGCAATTAATTGCTCAGTGCTCTCTCAGCCGGGAAGTATACTTTGAAGCCCATTTTTCTAGGCATTTTGTAAACTTTTTTCCTGAGCCATTTCCTCTCCCAGTAATTTTGTCAGCAGTCCTGCTCATTCTTTCTTTCCTTTATCTGAAAACACACCACCTTTCCATATCTAGAAAGTTGGATTATTCTGTTTCCAGGACAGGAACCCATTTGCTTTCCTATCCTAAAGTCATGAAATACTTCTTTTTCCCCTTCATTACTGGTATCTCCTCTTTAGGAGAAGATGTAAGATGTCAGGTTTAGGAAGCTTACAGTATCTGCCAGTAGAAGAGGGTCCCTACAGGGGACAAACCTGCAATAAGATGACGAGCTGAAAGCAAAAGCCAGTTAGAAGAGGACATGTAGAGCTAGGAAAGGCCAAAAGGAGGAAATGGAGGACAACAGAAGTGACCAAAATGGCAGCAAAGGTAAGGAGCAGAAAAGACATGATTTCATTATTTCTTCTCCCCAGGAGTAATGAAGGATATCCCTTCCCTTTCCATTTCTTCAGTAAACATGAATTTTAAACAATCCAAGAAATAAAATATCAGAGATGCGAGACGGTGAGTCACTGACCTATGATGTAAGTTCAAGCTTCTTTTCTAATGAATACCTGGGCAAAGTAGAACAGCTCTGACAAGTGACACTGAAAAGCTCTGACTGCAAAATAAGGCTAGACGTGGCGATTACTGTCCTGTGACGCAGACTTGGTTTCAAGGTCCTATTTCACAGGAAAAGGGGATTTGGGATGAAATCTCCTACTTCCCATTTAGTTGTCTAGGGCCTTTAGGCATCTGTATAGTAATAAAACAGCTGAGCAACAGAGCTGAGGTTTACTGGACAGGGCAGGGATAACTATATGCTAGGAGAGGTGCCAGGATCCATGCCTAGATTTAGTTTTTAACTACATTGGAAAATGTTAACTGATAGCTTCAACTGGACCAACTTTTCTGAGGTGACTGCTTCAAATATTCCACATCTAAAATCTTGATTTGTTTGGGGTTTTTTGTAAATTCAGAAATGTTGAGGAGCAAGCAGTTTAAGAGGCATTGGTGACGGGAGCCACAGACAGAGCTAAGGGAGACTCTTGTGCTTGTATGTCTTATAGAACAAACTACACGGAGTGTGGACACTGCTGTGTTATTTATTACTCAAGGTTTTGTCTATAGCAGGAATGAAATTATGTTGTGATTTTCAGGGGGAAAAAAATCTGTTTTTATTTAAGAGAGTTGATTTTTCCACTTTTCCTTGTTATCCTAAAATTGTTCAGCTATGATCAGTTCAGCTGGATCACCTATAGCAGCAATCCAGATGGACAGAGAGCGCCTAACTCTGTCAACAGTAGTGTTACCATTTCCTTCAGTGGGAACAAAACTGAGCTCATAAATCAAGGGTGAAGACATATCTATCTCTTCTTTCTGCTCTTGGTAGTGTTTTTTGTTTGTCTCCATCCAACATCATGCTTAGTCACCATCAGCAGGTAGATTGTGTAATATCCGTTCAGAAACAAATGTACTAAAAACAATTCCCTAGGTCAAGGTCATAGCTTAGCTTCTAAAGGAAAAATACTGCCCTAAAGGGGGACCCTTGGTGGGAAGGCTGTTCTGAACGTATAAACACGCTCCATGTTACATTTGAAAGAGCAAGGCTGAAGAACCTGTTGCAATTCTTGCTTCACATTCATCCATGCAGAAAATGGGCTTTTTATGTTCCTACATTTTTTCAAAACATGATGTTTTGGGGGCTAGGTTCTGATAAGAATCTAGTGTCTATATGATCTTTTCCAATCTCAGCACCTGCAATCTGTATTTGGGCTCGCTAATAAAAAATGCTAATTTTTTGGAAGTTTTGGAATCCACGGCTCCCTTTAAGGTTTATTTTTACACTGGGGCAATATTGCAATGTAAATATGCATAAAGGAAATGCAGATGAAATGAGCAGCTAACCAAACAGTAATTCATGGTTGTTGCCACTGGAGGATGAACATTAAACAACATTGGAACTGCATATTACTAGTGTCTCTCTCAAAGCGTGTTTTTTATATGTGTATACTGCAACAGAAAACTAACTGTGTCACTAAAACATTTGGAAGTCAGCTAGAGAAAGAAATGAAAGTGCAAACCCTGTAAATAAAACAAATGTTACTTTTTTCTTTTTCCCCCTTGTGGATATAGCTATATGTGAAGCATAACAATAGCAGTTATATGTCAGAGTTTCATATTCACTAACATCCTGGCTTTTAAATATTAGAGACAAGCCTTTATTTGGGAGTATCTTTGACTTGGGGATAACATGTGGCTTAGTACTGTGTGGATCTCATTGAAGTCCCCTAGTACTATAAATGACAAGTAACAATAACGCTGTTGATGTAGACAGTATATCAGTCACATTTCAGCAGTGCCCTGGAAAGCCAACTAATTCTATTCATATTTTCTCATAAATCATAAAAGGCTATCAGAGCAATAGTGTGACTTTTTCAAATTCATGAGGATCTGAATTACTGTGAGAGAAATGCTACAAAATATTTTTGCATTTCTTTTTAAACTTTCCACACAAAGGAAATAGAAGTGTTTTCCAGAATCTTGAAAGCCATCAGTTCTGTGCATCTGTCTGTCTAATACAGTTTCAGGACTTGCAAAGACCCAGTCAAAGTCAAGTCTGTGTTACCACTCTGAGCAATTTGTTTCTCTCCACTGAGGAAATCCTTTGGGACTTTACTGGTACCAACCAGCTCCAGAAATTTGGCAGGGAGGCAGCCGTTTTGTTCCCAATCAAACTCTCCCAGTGTTTACCATGTTCTAAATCTTAGGAAGTTTTACATTGTGCTTGGCACAAACCTGGAGACTTCCTATATGTTAGTAGCTATATTCCCTGGGTTTTTCCTCCATTTGACCTAGCCAAAAGTAGAGCCTGAGCAGGAAATTCCCAGCAATTACATCTCTGGCTTGCTAAGAGCCAGATCTTGGTGTAAACAGCCATTTATGACCTTTCTGCTTGGCCTAGCACCATGGAGAGGTCAGCCTAAGTACACAAAGGCACTTAGGGCTCTGACGGATGAGATGAAGAGTTTTGCTGGAAGACTGACGTCAAATGTTAGAGGGGGAAGCTCTGAAAGGCAAGGAATCCAGTCATGAAGACTGGGCAAAAAGACAAATAAGGAAGGAAGCCACTACAGGACAGACTGGATAAGACTTTTGATGGAGATATGTTAAGGTCGAGGGGCTGGATGGGCAGGAGCCAAGAGTGGCTTTGAGAGGTGATTTGGGGAAAGAACTGGCAAAAGTAAGACCAAGACTTTCTGAGATCCAGATGAGAAGCCTGAAGAAGGAACAAGTGGAACTGGCCATCTGGGAAGGTACAAATAAACAGGCGACAGAAGTGGGTCCTTTGGATTAAGTGTTGGGTCATGCGGTCAGACTAATCTGTGCTTGTCCCAGGGGTAGAGGAGGGCTTTATGATAACCTTGCAGTTGCTTGATCTTAGTTCAGCCCCTGGCGCAAATCATAGCTGCTGATGAAATGCCTGCAAACCCAAGGGTATAGCAGCACATCTGCAACCATGCCTATTTTATCTCAAGAACATCTTGGGATCTACATCAGCCAGGAGCTCTCTGGTTGCCAGAGGAACCTGAGGAGGCCAGGCAAGCAGCCGGGGTAACACATACAAACAAATACCAGAACATTAACTAAACTTCAAGCCAAGCGAGGGTGCCTTGGCCAGTGACCTGAGGGCAGCATCACTCTGCTGCCAGGCTACCACAGAGAGCTGAGACTGAGGACACTCTCTTGAGAAACCATGGAGAGTTTCATTTCAGGAATTGTTAGCAAAAACATCCTAATTCCTCTTAAATCCTGGGAAAGGTTAAAAAGCCATAACCCCCCTTGTACATGGGTTTTTGAGCATAACAACACAGCTATTTATTGGTCAGCATGTCTTGTAACACTGGTGTGGGCCATGTTTCTGCTTCTCTGCCATCTTGGGCAGGAGACATTACAAGTTTCAGTGTGTAAGAAGGAAAAGCAATGATTTCCCCTTTCCTTATTTTGCAGCTTGTGTTGAACAGAGACTTTCCTCTTAGCAGAGCCAGGTGCAAATATATAGTGCCTGGGACAGGCTGCATACCCAGTACTGTCAGGAAAGAGTATGTGCTAAAGCCCTGCTCGTGCAGGTGTGGGTGGACATAGTGCCATCAGATCCACGCTAGGTCCCTGTTGCTGATGGTCCATAAGTCACTTTGAAGCTTTAGGGTCTACCTTAAGTAACAGACAGCAGTAGGAACTAACATTAGTGCTATGCTTTTTGTCTTACTTCTTGACTGGTGCTCCACAGCAGACTACTGCTGAGAGATAAAAAGCCATTTTGCCAATGTGGTCATCAGGGAGCCCTCCCTCACCCCTGCCCCATGCCACAGCTCCAGAGAGAAACAGAAAATCAGGAGCCCTTTGACAGGCACAGAAAAGCACCGAACACTGCCAGTGAGACAGTGTGGTGCACTTGCAATCCAGAACCAGAGCAAGTTCATTTAGAACCAACCATTCAAAACAAACTGTCATTAATTAGTAATCTCCATAGGCTGTCCCCCTCCTTGGTGCCTCTCATTATTTCCTCATCGCCCCAACTAGCAGCAAAAACATTCCCGATTGCATCAGTTTTGATTACTCTTCAGATGAGGAGATTCTCCTTTGGCTAACTAGCATTATACCCTCTGCAGCTACTAGGACAGCAGCCTCTGTCATTTGAAGAACATTAGCAATCCTAGAAGATTTGAGTACTATATGAAAGAAGGTGCTTGGCGTGAGCTTTGACAAGATCAAGAGCGATTCTTGCACAATATTTCCCCCTTGCTTCCTCATGCCAGGCCTTCAGCTGTTGTAAATTAACATTGGCCCCCTTGCGGAGGCAGTCCTCAGTTTTTACCTGGCACCTCCTAGATTTAGGAGACAAAAACAGAATTGCAGAACACCAAGAAGGGGGGGAGGGGGAGAACTTTTGGAAAGAAAGAGGAAGTCTAAGAAGCACTATAGTCTAGTCAGGTATGTGGTTTATTGGAACCAGCTATTCCTACCAGAAGGATGTGGTAATATTCATTCCAAAGATAATTCAGTCAAGCTTCTTCAATTGTAAGTTCATGTTCAGCTGCTTCCTCAATATTTTTAAACTGGCGGAGCTCCCATTCTCTTTGCTTCTTCTTCTGTTATGGAGAAGAAAATATTATTTAGCCAACCTAATCCACTCAGATGTCACATGTTTAAAACAAAACAACAATAAATGCAACAAAAACATTAGGAATAAATCCAACTAGATTCGGGATGAAGATTTCAATTCATTTTAAGCTAAGAAGGCTTTACTAGCAGAGCAGGTAGGTTTTCCTACGAGTTTCTAGGCTCCCCCCCCTCCCAACACACATATGAACAAAGCATTACAACTACACTAAAATAGCAACAGAATTTAATGGCTTCACACTGATACGATAGCCTTAGAATCTAATTTTGCTCTCTCCTCTTCCTTTGTATGGGCTTTCCACAGGGCCCTTAGCAATAACTGAAGCTGTAGGAATTTGAGATCTCACACTCCA
>NW_020448353.1:1044802-1126254 GCF_003343035.1 Apteryx rowi
AAAAAAAAAAAAAAAAAAAAAAAAAGCACTGCCAAAGGAATTAAACAAGAATGTAGATAATTTCTTTCTCCATTTTTAATTGCTAACATGAAAATTCTCAAGTTTATTAAAGCCAAATCACTAATTTCTTCCCATTCTTAAGCTTCTCTTTAAAAAAATTATGTTTTTGCACTAGTGTACACAACTGGTCATGCAGGTTCACAAGGTGAAGCAAATACTGCTTTTGAAAACAGCATTCCACCCTGTCTGTGATCAGGACTGATAACACATAGCCCAGCTGGTTATGACCCAAGTCATACATTTATGCTCTGTGGATACTCATACTGCTAAAGTGGTAGATGTTCTGTTAGACATGCCCATACTACTAGAAAGATCTGGATGTACTCAACATTGTAGGAAGTAGCTTAGCTATTTCATAACATTGGGAATGTAATTACCACAAGAGCTTTAGCAATTTTCTTCTTTCTGTTTTTTGCTATTGGGGGATCTTTTATCCCTGGTATCCCAGTAACCAGCCATGAAAATCCACGCTTGGGAGCTGCTGTGACCTCCTCAGTTGTCTCAGTGGGAACTTCAGTTTTCACATCTAGGACAGCCTTGCCACTTGGATCTCCAGTTGATTCATCTGAGGCCAATACTGTTGAGAGTCTCCTTCTAGAAAATACAGCCTGAGAGCTTTGGCTTATCTTTTCACTTGACTCTTGTGAGTCAGATACTGTTGAAAGCCTTTTTGGGGACATAACTTGAGGGAAGTATGCTTCAGCACGTACTGATGATACCTGAGCTAATGATCTGCTTAGAACCGATTTTGGCACTGGGGATCCATAAACTCTCTTACTGGCATCTTGGTCCTTGATTGACTGATTTGTCAAGTCTGTAAGAGATGGCATTGTTCTCGAGAACATCGAGTCCACTGGAGTGCTGTGTTTCACCATTCTCTTTTTCAGAGATCTTTTAACATTTAGAAAGGAATCTTCTTCCTCTGACATCTCCAAGTCAGGTTTGTTGTCTTAAGAAAATAAAAAAGAAAAACTGGAATCTCCTGCTTTGAACAATGACGCTAGTGTAAAATACCTAACTATTCAAAAAACAAATCCAAGGTGTTCCTATTTTCATTGTGACAGTCTGTCTTTGATTTATACAAACAAAAAATTTCATATAATGTTCTTCAAGGGTTTAAAAGAGTCATGCTGAAAATTGAACACTAAAGGACAGCTTGCTACACATATAACACTTGCTCCTGTGCCAGCCCTCTGCATGTAGAGCTCCCCATACACTAGAATTTTTTTAAAATCAGTTTAACTGAAACTTCATTAAGACAGTGGTTTCTCCTTCAGAATATAGAGGTAACATGTTTTTGGGTTGCAGCTGCTAACACTGGCTAGGTAAATAACTGCTGCATGCAAAAGGAATTAGCATAGTATAGCAAAAGTGAAAGTCCTCTAGAAAGATGGGTGAGGAAGTTCTGTATTCAGGCARACATCTCTTACTAAAATTTCCCTTTAATTATCCTAAAACAGGGGTCACAAACCTCTCCTTCCCTCCCACTTGCTCACTGTTTGACTTAGTTCTTATGCTGGCCCTGAACTTGAGCCTAATACAACTGTTTTATGTGCAAACCTGTTTTCTACTGAATCTACAACTCCAGCAAGATGTTTTTTTTGTTAAAGTGTCTGCTGCCCACTCCCACCTCCCCTTAAGAAAGGAAAGGAAATTGACTGCCTACATGTGAAGAAGACTAAGAAATATATCCAGTTATATAGATACAGTTAAAATAAATATCTTAATTAGGTGGCCAATTAAGTATTGCTAGTAATTGTTGAGCTCCTAAAACTCATAAAGGAGGTAATAGCTTGTAAGTTTATTCAAAACCCCATAGATCAAAGGCCTTTGGCAGGGAGGGGGGCAGAGAGAGACATTTGCTGAAGTCAAAGGCCTCAACTCTCCACTCCTCGGGAATATCTTGCACCTGTGCAGGGTGTACAAGGTTAGCAGAGTTTCACACCCACTTTGTATTTCTAGAGAACACAGAGCAAAGAAAACAGAAAATTTAGACCCTTTAAACTCTTCAATATAGCAAAACAGTCTGTTCATACTCAGCGGGTGGGTGGGAGGGGGAAAAGGAGAGAGGGAGGGGGGAAGGAGGGGGGGAAGGAGGGGGAAAGAACCCCCCTTTATCAGTTTCATTCAAATAGCCATTTCTCCTTCTCCCACTCCTTAATAGAGATAGCTTGTGTGATGCCTTATAAACAGCACTTCCAACCAAGAGACACTACTTTGTCCTCAACAGACTTCTTTCTCCCTGTTTTGCTAGGTTGACTTCACTTAGTTGTTATTATAGGAGCTTGCTGGCAGTAAGTTTGTATGAATAATATCAGAGGGAATCAGTATAAGAAGGGGTTTGCAACTTTTTTTTTTTTTAATCTAATCTAAAACATTTCTCAGCTGGACATTTTGATGCCTCACCTTTATTCACTAATGAAAAGCTTAAGTATTCAATTAAAAGCTACTTCTGCTTTTAAAGTTAACTTTTTAAGAAAGTTTCCTAACAAAGCTTCTGACAGTAACATTAAAAAGCCTTTTTTCTTTTCACAGCTCTTTTTGCACTGCAGAGACACATGCGTGCAACAAGCTTTTTCAGTTCAGCTGTTTTAATAAGACCATTATAGATAAAGTAGGGGAAAAGTCTAAAACAACAGAAAAGAAGTAAACATTTAAGAACGTTAGAGTCTACAGTTGGAGAATGTATCTTGCAGCAGCTTTCACAAAACAAAACAGCCTTACCACTCCTCCTAGGACCCCCTGATGTTTTTCACTGGTCTCCTAAATCTTAGGTGATCTGTCTTCAGCTGCTACTTCCATTCTTATAGCCCTCGTAGCTTCCCAGCATCCTTTGCTGCAGAGAGTCCCTAAATCTCACATTTAGCATTTTTGTAGAAGTTTCACTAGGAGTGTTGCTAACTGAGCAAACTGCTAAATTGAAGCCTAGGATGAAGTAATCATAGGGAAATGGGCTAGCCAGCATATCTAAAAGCTACATTTATTGCTATTTAGTGTCTGCTGCTTGCTGCTTATTTCAGTCATAGGAATATATCTAGTGATTTACTGGCTTCACATAGCTGCTTACAGCACATTGAGGCTCTGTCCCAAGACCATTGTTGATATAGTGTATCTGTTCCCATCCTGATTTTATTTTCTCTCTGTTTCTCTTACCCTAAATAAAAATGAGAAAATAAATGCTAAATCTGCCATGAAAAAATCTCTTCTTTTAAGAAACAAAGGTAGTCAGAATAAACTGACAATTATTTTGCTGTGTTCTGAATTTCACGGTGTTTGCAGCTGACGATTGTGGAAATGACTACGTTTTGTCTTGAAGCAAGTGGTGCCAAAATATCAGCTCCTAGATGACCATTGCACTGGTCTGAAATGGTATGGTTCAGGTGGAGGACCACGATTTTCATCAACAGAGAACTACAGCTGGTCTGCACACAGCGCCACTGAATTGCCAGTCTGCTCCCTGCTGGAGGGCAGTCAGCAGCAGATATAAAAAAAAACAGATATGAGGGTGTCGCGGTCCGCGGGAGTGACAGGAATGAATCATACGTATTCACAGAATGCAGGTTCAATTCCATCTTTATTCAGCAATTTGCCCATTTTATAAGTACAGGTATTCGGCGCTCTGGCCCTTGATTTGTGGTTCATACAGATTATGTCACAGGTAGCCAATCATTGCACCGATCACGCACGCAGCGGTCATGCCTTGTACCTTGCTGCTTGTTTAGCAAAGCTGTCTAGCCCTTAACCTTGGTTCCCACTGGCTTCTGCTGGTTTATCTGTACTTTCTCAGGATGTATCATTCCCAGCTGCACCGGTGTCCTTGGTAAAACTACTTCAAAGCACGTAGCAGTGGCTATAGCCTGAGGCCTAAGGCTTCAGCAAATTTAGCTACTTATGCTAAGCAAGTTGTGCTAAGCAACTAATCCTAAACAGTGTAGTTCCACAATCTATATTTCATATAGATTGTTGTTCTGAAGTACCACAAGGGCCCCAACACGAGGGAGCACATGTATAGATATTGGGGTAACCCCTCTCAACAAAACACAACCTGTAGACCTTTACGATCTTGGCTGACCAGACAGATCTAATTTCACAGCTGACCTGAGGTTGTAGAGCGCATTGAGCACAGCGAGGTGAAGGGCTGAGGTGATCTCGCCAGGGTTTGAACCTGTGGTTCCAGCGAGTCTAGGCATTTCGAACCTAATCACAAACCACCCTCTCTTGCTGTATTAATAATTGCACTATGAATAGAGAATTGGAGCTACCAGTTGAATATTTAGGAATAACAGTCTGTCAGTATATGGGGTAAGTCGCTAGGTTTAAATTATGTGCCCCTAAGGAACTGAAAGAGAGCTTGAGAAATGGAAGCACTTTACAATCACATGGATTGCACAAGTAAACATCCTGGAAATAAATAGTCTGTCCAGGATAAGCTATTTATTTCCTAAACTCCCAGGAGAGGTCCCTACAGGAATATTTCGAGAACTAAACAAAACCTATTTTGAGATATTTGTGGCTGGGCAAAAATAAATAAATAAAAAAATCCCCTGCAGTAAAATTCTCAGTCCTTTATAAACATAGATGAGGGTAGACCAGCCCTTACCTCATTTTGAATATTAGTAGTTAGTTTTCAAACTAGTGGCCTTGTGGCTTGGTGAGCAAAGCCACTAGGTCAGCGGCACTGTGCCTTGCAAAGCTCAGCAAGCCAGTGCCTTATATAGCACAGAGTGGGGAGTGATGTCTTGTCACAGTGTCGCAATGTTTGCACTGTCCTGCTGTGTCAGTGGGACATATCATCGCCTCTCCCAGCAAGGCAGTGATGCAAACAATGCTGGGCACTGTGAACCTCCACCAGAGCCTTTTCGGTGGGTCTGGGCAACATTGGCGTCGTTTCACAGGATCCCGTCAAAAACTCCTGGCCGTGTCTTCAAGGCTTGAGGTTGCACTTTGCCCTCCCCGCCGTGTTTGCCTTCACTTTCTGGTACATCCTCTTCTTGGCATCTCCTGGTCCACCAGCACTGTCTGTAGTCGCACCATGTTATGCCAAGCCTCCTGCCTCAGTGCCTTTTCCTGCAAGCCCCGTGGAAAAGACCTCCCTCTCTCCCTTGTGAGGCCTTTACTTGCTGCTTGTTCCAGTTCCTTCCTGAGTGCTCTCAAGATACAAATTAAGAGTTTTGCAAGTTGTTTTCCCTATTATCCATGGCTTCTCTTACGTCATACAAATTTAGTTTTTTATGAAGTGATGTTACAGGGGACAGGAAGGACAAAGCCATCCAGAGATCAAAGAGAAAAGAGTCCAAGGTAAATATAAGCATGCTAAGCTCAGCAAACCAGCTGCAGTGTTGATATTACCTTGGCCTTAGTGTACTTGTAGCCTGGACATGAAATACCCAAACTTGGACATGAGTGGTGTCTTGTATGTTTCTTGCTGATCTTTAAAAAAGGACACATCATGAGTCCTTTCCTCACTCCTTTTCATTACGAAACATTCCCTTACTAAAATTACAGACCTACTGCAGTCTGTGGCATGGTCATCTTACTTCTCTGTATTCTCTACCTCATATGCTGGAGCAATAACTCATGGGTCTGGATCCAGCTGTTTGGTCTACGTTTATGTACCTTCTCCTCTTTTATTGTGCCATGCGAGATGGCACACAATTCCACCAACTTTATTATGCAGTCTCCATATATTTTATATCCAGCTTCCTGCTGCTTTATGTTTATGGCTTGAAAGATTGTTTTGTTGATCTCATTTTAGGAGATAACTTCACCTCCCATTCTAAACTGGTTCCAAAAATACAAAACCCAGATAGGAAATGATTTAAATGTCTTCAGTGCACTCCCTTGTGGGAAATATTAATTCTTAATTTCTTCCAAAACCAACAAAAGTGGGGAAAACAAAAGAAAACAGGGGTTTGTTCAAATTTCAACCCTTTCATTCCAATTCAAATGCAAGTATTCACTTCAGAGACATGGGAGTCTGTGATGACTAGCTGGCCTCATCTGGAAAAGGACAAAACTGGAGTTATTTATCAATATACCAAGGAATGGCATACATTGCTGTAGAACACCATTTCCCTTAGTGCTCTGCCCTAATCTGAGAAACCACYTCTCTTCAATTGCTGGTCCATTCATTGCTTGATTTCCAGCTCTGATGATGCTACCAACCAGTGCTTTCCTGGAAGGAACTTAGTACACTTGATGCTGAAGTGACCCTTAGTGCCTATGCTTCCCTAACATACTATGTTGGATTGGACATGTAGTTTTAGCTTGAGAAGTCATAAATCTTGCAAGTGTCCAAGCAGTTTTGAGCTAGGTGCAGTTTTGACTGCGCAGAACAGTGTTGTATTACTCTGAAGTCTGCCCTTCTTGCCACTCTTGCTACTATCCTGATGGCTTTTGATGCAAAGGGTGATTCCACAGAGATGTTTATAATGGACAGTGGGGAAAACTGTTAAGTGCAGCTCAGCCCTCTGCTCTGTCTGATGAATCATGATGGGATGATCATTATTTGGAGAAATGAAAGGAAGGAGGAAGAACCAGAAGAAAAATACAAGTGGTGGTGGTGGGGAATAAAAGGACAAAGAAATGAAGAGAGGGAGACAAAGAGGGAAATGTTTTCCGGAATTTACAGCCATACAGAAAGAATAAGTTAGAGGAAAGACTAAAGGAATGGATGAGAAAAAGGAAAAAATACAAGAAGAAAGGAAATTAAACTTTATTTCCTAAATGATTTAGATGACTTAAGCCCAGATTATTAGTTGTTTATGGATGAAAATCCCACTGAAATGCAAATCCAGTTGAAATGTTCGTAACTTCTTCCTGTGTCAGTGTTTTTTGTACAGTCAAATCAAATAGGAATGCTCTAAGAACACTGGTCACATTGAACTCCTCAGTGAAAATCRGAGTGGAACATCTCATTTGTGAATACCAAGGTTGAAAGCAGCAGGGAGCTTCAGCATGAACTAACATCTACAGTTTTATTGCTTGCATTAGCCACTCCAATGTTATGATACAGTGGGCTACATGACAGGAACAGCATCTTCATCCCATTTAGTTGCAGGTTCCTCAGGAAGCCGCAGACATTGCAAGGGGAGCAGCCGAGCACTCCTTGTGGCCTTAGCCCCTCTACATGTACAAAGTTGCACATAGGAGCCCAGTGGCATTTTTCAAAAGCACCTTAGCACTTTATTTCCACTTATTTCAGTAGGAATTACATGCCTGAGCACTACTGAAAATCCTAAGATTCGTGATAGGGTATACAATAGGGACAGACATTTTATATAAGTGTTTGGAAGGCATTTTGCTGAAACCTTTGGAAGCCAAGGATTATATGAATCCTTCGTTAAGTAAGTTCTGTACTTTTCAGTGCTCGAAAAGCACCTCTGTACATTTTAGATCTTGTGCTCCAACAGCTTWAAAGTTTGGGTCTTTTGGAAAACTTTTCTCAGTCAGTGGAAAGCTGAATTATGATGTTACTGTCATCAGTGAAACAAATGACATTACTTATATCAGTAGCAGGGAAGCGGTACCTGTTGGAAAAGCCTCCTTTTCAGCGTACCAGTGACTTTTTATCTGGCCAGAGACAAGGTCAATATCTTCAGCTATGCTTTCCCGGAAAGGCCTAAGTGTGATACAATTCCCACTCCAACTCCTGCCATAGGAGCATCTCATAAAGAGCCTGAAGGGAAGGCTGTAGGGAATTCTAGACAGATGGTTTGGTGGTTTCATAATCTACCAGAAAAAAAAAAACCAACTCTCTACTAGCAATATACCAAGTTGTGGCTTGTGTTTCAGGTTATGTAGTTCCACTTATTTTGGGTAGTGTACCCCTGCTATGGCACAAAGACTGTCTGACTGGACAGCAAATCTGATTTTGAACACTCAGAAAGAGAGTCTTGATACCCTAATTAGGTTTTGTGGCTGCTCAGAAAGTCAAAACCTTATTTAAATGTCTTAATCTCCTTCCAGGTCAGTAATAGTTAGAAAATCAATGGAGTTTGGGTCATTGCCTCTGAACCATTGCAAATATTCTTAAGTGCTTTTAATTTAGACATTGAAGTTTGAAAATTTTCCTTTAGGTCCACCAATTGTAGAGAACTGAAGTTAGCTTTCTACTAGCCATTTTTTTCTGCTTTAATGTAGCATTAAGATTGAGTAAACAAAAGCCTTAAGGAGTGCACCTTTACCTGTGTGTTTTAGTTCACCTGGAGAGTATCAGAATTCAGAGGCAAGGACAGAAATCTTCAATTCCCTCTCTTCTGCAGGGCCCAGCTCTCCCATCAGAAACAGTGCTTAGCATCCATGTGGGAGGAGGATTGAGTCGTAAATATTTAAAGATGCTGCTATCTTCTAATCCAAAATCTTATAGGCATTAAAAATTGTTGACTGTTTTGGTTAAACAAGTTTATAATACACAAGTAGCCATTCTGAAAACATTCCAGGGAATGCCAAATTGAGAAAAGTCTCTTTTTTATCCAGAGGTCTGTCTGATTAATATTTGACTTTAAAAAGTCTAATTACCTCGGTGGTAAGAAACTAGGTACACTTTAATAGTCATAGAGGTCATTAACCTTCATAAAATCAATGTGCCACCATCTGCCTTTGTAATTACGTCAATGATTCCTCTTCATTTTATGCTTACCCACTTCAGTCTTACCAGAATGCCATGATGTGTTCTATCTCCACGTTGTTTATTCACTAGACGGTGTCCTATACACTTTTTACATGTTTCTACACCCCAGAAGTCAATCTGAGTTAATATTCAACAGGGAGCTTTCCTCACTGATTTGCTGTGTGTTTTCTGATATGACTGCTCCTTTCTAATTATGTTGGCAGTGCTGCTGAGGAGCACAGAATATTATTGCCAAAGTTCAATAAATATACAGAGTAACTATAGAGTTTGGGGGAAAACAGTCGATGATGCTTTCATGACCTTTGGCAACAGTATGAGCACAGTTTGGCTAATGCCAAACAAATGTCTAACTTTAAATCTCTCAGCAATCAGAAAATGATGGATTTACTTTACCTTATTACATCTAATAATAAACAAAAAATGCTGTGTTTGTGCAGTGCAGTAGCGTGGCCAGACTGAGTGTAGTCCTGTGCAGGAGGTCAGGCCAGATGACTATCAATGGTTCTTTCTTGCCTTATTAGAATCACTCAGACAAATCCCCGGGTGGTCTGAGATGAGGGAATGCTAATGAAGTCATCGGAGTTGCACCAACTCAGGGAAGCAGAGCATTTGTGATCGGGTTGCTCTTCCACTTCGTCTGTGGTGGTGGAGTAATCAATATGGCATATGGTCTCTATGAAAGTACTCATTGGCATCTTCAGACCATGCCCACTAAATGAAAGGGCAAACATTTATAATAGTCATGACTGCTTCTTCATCACTAGCTCATTCTAATTCTTCATCGCTAGCTTGCTTTGGCTAAATCTAGCAATAGCAGACTAATGTCTGATTAGAAGTATGGAAACAGCAGAAGCCTAGGAGGTTCACATTAAAGCAACATTAAATGTGTTCTTTCTGTTTCCTCTGAGCCTTGAGCCTGAAAATGTATTCAAACCACAAAAATCTATGCAGCAGATAGCAGGAATAATTTGCAGAGGACTAGATGTTTAGGATCAGACCAGGACTCCTAAGCAGCCTGGCTGTACCTCCAGCTCCCCATCCTCAAATGTTCTCTCCACAGTTCAGTGGGTTTAATGAGAGCCAGAATTGTCACAGACAATTTACACTACATGGCTCCCTTTCCAGCTATGGCTTTTTTTCCATCAGAACAGCCCAGACCAGAATAAGGCCCGTGACTGGTACCTGTATATTTATTTCATTCCATTATACTACAGAACATCGTGTTCCACCAGCAGGAATAGTGAATTAGGTGACCTRCTGACCTAGGGAATGGCTGCAAAACTGGAATGCTTTGACATAGATAAAATGGCAATGCACCAATAATGCCTGGACAATGTACACAATGTTCTCATTTTCCATTCTTCACTTCTCCTTGTTTCCAAATAACAATAAACCATTCCAGAGACTGCATTTCTATAGCATAAACCACCCAGGACTGGAACTGGCTTTCTTGTCCAGAATTGTTACCAGAGGATATGAGCAACCCACTGCTGATAGGACTCATTATTTACGCAATACAAATTCTCATAGTGTGTGATTTGGTCTCTGAGGTGATTCAGCTGTGTAATGGGGCATGACAGAAAACTGTTTCAAAGTACCTGACCATAGCCATTAATCCAGAATTTATACAAAGTACCTCATTAAGATACGTGTGTGTGTGCGTGCACGTGTGTATTAGAGATATATAGCTATATGTATATTTATACACATAAAATCCCCTGAAACAACACAGTGAGATTTTCACATTTTAATATTAAGAAAAAGACATAGAATACCAATATGACAGAATATGTTCAATTATTAAATATGAGGAGTAGATTTTGAGTTTATTTAATTTATGGTATGGTCCTTCTGGCTTTAGCAGAACATTTCCGATTGACAGTTCTGAAGATCTGGCACATTGTCTTCCAGAGGGGAAGAGGAGACTCAAAAATGGCTATATAAGGGCACAGACAACTCTTCTCACTGGTGTTAGGGTAACCCAAGAACAGGTCCATCACATTCACTGTCATCACACTAATTCTATCCAAGCCACACTGTGCTCTTTCACCTGCAAGAGAAACAGCTGGGGAGCCTTTGTCCAGCATTTGGAATAAAAAGCCTTGCATCTGAGCCCAGGCTGTTTTCCATCGCAAGGGACTCTGCATTTCCAAGTTATCTCGGGGCATATCTGCATGGACAGGCGTGACGGACCCAAGCACCTCTGCTTTTGCTCTGAGCTGGCCAGATGGGAGTCTGCTGTGATCTGGAAGCAGTACAATCGAATTAATTTGGTACTGTGCCCAAGCTTACAGGCTCCCTTGAGGGACATGCTACCTGATATAACTTTATTAGTTTTCAAAACAATTTTAAGTTAACCTATGCAATTTTGCATGTAGGCCTGTTTTCTATCTTCTTGCAGTATTTGCTCCATATGAGTCGCCTCCGTGATCTACCACATCTACATAACTGGATCAAGTTGGCCAATTACTTCTGGCTTGTGGAAAGGGAGAGAGAGATGAGCTTCCCCTCCCTTTCTTCTGGTCTCTGTGGCCAGTATTTGCACATGTTTACTTTCTTCTGCTTGCACAACGGATGGAGCATTTGGCCCAAGTCAGCTTCCTGTGTAGTCAATGCAGAAAGTCCACATGACTCAAAAGGGAGCTGAATTGGTCCCATAAGGTTCTTTAGTCCAAGGCAATTGTGAAAGTAAAATTGCAGGATTTCTAGATGTTTATTCTTTGCTTGAAACCTTAAAAGCATCCTTTTGAACCCTCTGAAAGGCAGCTTAAAGTTTTATGTATATGTTTTATGTATATTACTTATGTAAAGTAATGAATGCAACTTGGTAAAAAACAAAAAACAAACAAAAAAATACCCAATCAGCTTTTTACTCAAGCAGATCTTTTTCCTTTATTTTTAATTAGATTCCAGAAATTATAATAGTGCAAACACTCAGTATAAAAGTTGCAATAAGAAATTTACATTCACATTTAACATTTCAGTCCATTCACTTTTTAACATAAAAATAGGACAAATATTCAATTGCTTTTCTCAGTTTAACAATCCTGAAAAAGACTGGAAGATACTCTACAATATTCTATTTACATAAAAATAGACCCGTATTATTAATGCAAATCTATCATTAGAAGTTACCCAGTGTTAAGTTATTGTATTATACTGTTTATATCACACATATATATACATATATATATATATATATGGTGTGTCTGTGTGTATGTGTATATAGAAATATAAGCTATAGCTATATAGATATATAGCTATATATATCTATATAGCTATAGCTATATAGATATAAAAAATACTTATAGGTGTCAGTGGACTACAATATTTGGAAAAATGACATCTTGACTTACTAGTTCATTCCTTAAAGCTAGGACTATTCATTTTATTTACCTATGTAGATGTTTCTATTATGATACAGTAGACCTCTTCCCAGTCCCTTTGAAGTCAGTGGCAATACCCCATTTGACATCAGTGAGAGAAGAACAGACCTTGAAATAAGTTCTAACATTCACTGAAGTTAATGTTTTCATCAACCTTGCTGGGCTTTAAATAGAATAAAAGATATTCTGAAAGCTCTTATGCCAATTAAATAAAGAGAAGAGTACATTTGGTTTCCCTTTGAAGGAATGGAGTATCTCTACCTGGTGCAATCAAAGTCTAACTCAGAAACTCAAGATAGTTTGGAAGCAATATAGAGTTTACTGCAAATATCTGCAGGTTAAGCAGCTGACAGGATTCCTCTAGAATGATATTACTGAATAACTCAATTCAACCAACCTCATAAAACTCCAAAACTGTACAGTCAAGTATCTGTCTTTACTCTTACTTTTTGGATAAAAAGTGATATCAAGACACAGACTAAATGATGACCCTTGAAATGGGTTTGCATGTGCTTTGTGAGAACACTCACACATGCAGCTAAATAACCATCTAACATGATTTAGGCTTCTTTTCCCTTAACATGTGTTCTTTGAAAAACCTTAAAAAAAAAAAAGTTTGACAACCATGTGATGGAGGACCTACAGAGACCGACAGTAAGCATGCCTGAGCAGACAGTAACCTCCTGAGACAAACGTGTGAGGGAGTTGAAAAGCTGAGGGTGAGAGAGGGGCAGCAGTGACACAGCTACTTCTTAGCAAGCTGCGCAGGGTTTATGAGCTGCAAGTCATATTTTAATGTCCAGAGCAGAATTCGGTTGTGTTAAGAGGCATGCATGCATGCCTAGCTCTTTTTCCTCTTAGTATTATCGTGTTTATTGAGATTAAATATTTCTAGGATGCTTAAAATTATCCATATGGCTACAATGGAAATTGTACTCTCATTTGCAGGCAGACCAATTTTGACTGCAGAATACCTGCTGCATTTTTTTTTTTTTTTGCTTCTTAGCTTAGTCTTTTCAATTAACAGAGCAGAGAAATGATTAACGATATCTCATTTCCAAGCAGAAGCTATGAACATATACCAATAGGGCAAAAATTAACTTCCTGATGCCAGAGAGCATGAGGAAGAATCAACAAGACAAAATCCAGACAGATAATGTGAGTGGCAACACAAGATTTAGTGGCAGGGATTTTGAGAGATGGGTCAAATTTGGTCTAGCCTGCTGAAATTTTGAAATCTGTGTGTTACTACTGTTTTGCACTGTTATTCCAATTCTGTGTAAAACCCAAAGATTTGCATGCTAATCTACAGATAAATATATTACATAAGATAAAACTCCAAGAAGAGCATAGTAATTCTATAAAATTTCGACTTCAGAATTCCACTGAAAATAGTGTCCCTGCTCTAAATTTCTCTATATAGGGTTAAATTACTCTAGAAATGATAACYGCCATTGGACTCTGCTTTTTAGAGCAGTACCTATGAAAACATTACTTTCATTCCTACTGTACTCTATAACATTTTCCAAAGCTACCTCTGTGTAATAATTGGCTGCTTGAATGCCAAACAGAAAATTCACCATTTGCTTTGTCTACATCCAAATTTGTGCACACAAATGCATTTAAAAATGGGAGCAAGTTACACAATCACTTTACACTTTGGCTTTTAATTGAACACAAGTAGTATCACTGTAAAATAACAGCAGGAATTCTAAATGCAGAAGGATTTCTACTGTGGCTTTTAAAAAAATGTAATTATCATGATGCAATTTTGTGATTTTGTGATTAGTTCATCCTTATCTACATTTAATTGAAACTTCCTCATATATCACTCAAATGCCATTAGAAATGTAAAAACAGATACCCTTCCTGCCCATGCTCACTAAAGAGAAAAAAAAAAAGTGAGAGATCACCTAAATCACTTCCATGTGCCAGCTCAAATTTCCCACAACTGATGCCACCATTGACAAGTCTGGGATCAAAGTAGCAGGTCAGGCACTTGAACAGTAAGACACGATAGCGTGCACAACTGCAGTAATTAAAGCACACCTTGTCCTTGCCCGCAATGAGAACTGTTAGCTGTTTTACCACCAGTAGTTTAACCTGCATAGGGCAAACATGACAGAGCAGTTATAAGCTATAGATAAGCATTCTGGATTTTTTTAATCATCAAGTTGTGTAAGACTGCTCTCAGGATGAGGGGAGCCAGCTCTTCCAGAGGAGCTTCAAACTATCTGGCCAGACTTTCTGCAAAACTCAGCTCACTGTGTACACTGAGCTTTTTAGAAAATTTGTTCTTATTTAGCTTGGACCCACATATAGCTGTGCGTGGCCTCCCTCTGTGAACACTTGGATCACCCCTTGCACAGGCACAGCTGCGCTGGTAGTAAACCAAAGTGGGAAAGGAAGCAGTAAAAAGGTTTCACAGTGATGCAGCACTGTTTGTTCCTTCAGTTTTATGCTTGTGTGACATGTCTAATGCCACAGAAGGCATAAAACGGGGATCCCAAGATAAAGAAGCAGATCCTCCAGCATGCAGTAAGGCACAAGCAAAGCAAAGTCCCTTCAGCACATTGGCTACATGTGTTAACTAATGCTAATTCAAATTTCAAGATGCTTCCCTGTGATTAGAAAACAGGCATCAGAGATAACAATCCCCAACCATTTCCAATGATTTTGTCTGAAATTCTCAAAGTAGCTCACTGAGAGATCTTGAACACTGTTGTGAATGTAAACAGACATGAAAACTCAGAAATGGATCCGGCCATGCACTTAAACACAAGTTTAAACTTTGCTGCATTAGGAATCTGGTCAAGTACTTTGCCAATGCAGATGCTCAAGGCCTGCCCTGTGCCACTGAGAGCTTTGCCATTGACTTCAGAAGGTGTACTGGTTTTTCACCTTTCCCTTTCAGCAACTGCTTTCTTGTAGTCTTCTTTTTGTTATTTTGTACCCCTGCTTGCTTTGTTCTTTTTTCCTTTTCCTGTTTTTGCCCTTGTTTGGATCAGATGCCCTTTAAGTCACACCATCAACCCATGCAGTGTGATCAGGAGTGAGTGATGTGAAAGCTCAGGGATAGATGGGCTTAAAAGAAATGAAGAACTAAAAAAGCCAATACAAAATTCTGGAAAAAGCCAACCATAAACAGGGGTAGGGGTAGAGAAGCAGAGTCCAGATTCTCATTAGTCACAACACTTACGCCCCACTAAAATTCAAAACCCGCTGAATTTGAGATGAATTAATTTATGACTGTTAGAAACCCTGAACTGCTCTATGAAGCCAATCATCAACGCAAGGTAATGGTTCTTGCATGCAGCCAACCGAGACATAATGTATAAATCTACATCTTAATGTACGATGACAAGGTTACTTGCAGAAACTGTACTGCTTAGTTAACCACAGAGTCATCTGATTACTTTAACTAAAGAAATTAAAGGATTTGTAAGTCCTATTGTAACAATAAAATCTGTAAAAYGTAAGAAGCTCTTGTTAATCCATAGCAGACTATTCCCAGTCCACATGCTTCTCCCCCTGCAACCAACCTCTGCGTTCTGCTTCTACAATACTCCTGAATTATCATACAGCAGTTATTTAAGTAATTCATTGGGTAGTCCCTAGCTGTAGTGACATAGATACGATAACTTTAAAAATGATGCATGCAAAATATCTTCAGAATTTAAAGTTTTGTTTAGCAGCAATATGGGAAGAATCAGCTAGGAGACTGGATACTGATCTGTTATTCTCACATCACCAACTGATGTCAGGCTCCAGTTCTGGGCTCCGCTATGATATCTAAAGGACTCAAAGCCAGAGAACTCAGTGAATTTCTCCTAGAAGTTCTGTTCAATACTTTCCATTTAGCAATACAATTTATTTGGAAAATGAGTCAAGAAGTTAACAAAAATAAGGCATTAAAATGAATTTATGTGTGTGTGTGTGTGTGTGTATATATATATATATCAATCATATATCATATATAGCTATATATCTAGGAAAAGAATCTATTTGCATTGTGTACTTTTCAGATACAATAACTTATTACCACATTAAAAATATACTCTGGGTAACATCAGTGGGCCAAATTCACCTCCTTTACCTTCGATAGTGTTGCACCTGCATACAGCAATGATGGATTTGACATCTGGTCCTTCTCCTTGATGACTGTACTACATCAAATGCAGTATCAGAGAGTACCCTTTGAATGTCAGATATTACACCATTATGAACTAGAATATCTGCTTGCTTTTTATATTACAGTAAATAGAGTTTATTGCTTCTAATGACCAAAAGGTACCTTATAAAGATAGCATAGATGTTGATAACACATTTCATATACTGTATTATGGACCTTGGAACACTGAGGTTGGCAGATCATGATCATTAAATTATTTTTCTTCTTATTTTGCTGTTTGCATTTTGATTTTGCTTTGCTGAACGCACATGCAACTAGTGAATTTAACTCTGTGCCAGAAGTGATATGTCAAAAACATTTAGGAAAACTTACTGTTTTGTTTTGTTTTACTGAAGTCAGGCATGAGTGGCATGCAGTAGATTGCAAGGAAAAGCAAAGGGATGTCCATTTCCAAAGGATTTATAATCTCCATGCACATGTAAAATGTCTGTTACAAAAATCATTAATATTTGTTAAAAGTGTGCCTTTTTGCATCTTTTTATACAAGTGTACATGCAATTACCTGTCAGAGCTAAAACTATTTACAAAATTTCATACAATACATCTTTTAAAGTGAATAATACATGAAAGGCCAATGTTGTTTGTTGTTTTGTAACACTGTACAAGATTAAAAATAAATAAGGCATTATAATACAGATTTATCACAAATTAAAAAATGTTGGTTTTCACTGTAATACAAAACTCTAACTTGAAAGAACAGTATGGCTAAATAGTCCTCCTGTCTGGGCAGAACACATACAGAATCTGGACTTGCTGATGTAGAGAAAATGTTTTGTTTCTGCTACAAGCCAGTAATCCACAAATGAAAATGATTCACACTACTTACTAATGTGTTCAAACTCCTCAAAGCACTGAAATGGCACAGGTCATATACTGCTTTCTTACAGTGACTCTCAAGTACTTTCTTTTGCCTTACAGCTACATTATAGGCAAAAGTGGGAAAGAGACTCAGGCTCATAATCTATTCTGGGTTACAGTGTTGTAAAATAGTGACCTTGGACCAGTACCATAGCGAGGCATCACTGTAACTCAAAGCAGAATTTTGCCTACAGAAGTTCAAATCCTGACTTTCCTCACCGTGCTAAGCTCCAGGTGATTTCTGCAGGCCTTGTGGGTCCATACGGAATGGAGGTTCAGCCCTAAAGAGCTGAAACGTTTGGCTCTCAGTCTCACCTAGAGAAAGAAGGGCGAATTTGCGTGTGTTTCGGCGAAGACCATGGAATGAGAATTGTCACAGCGGGAAGCCGCTACAAAAAAGCATTGTACAGGCTGGACAAAATAGCTTTCTAGTCAATGCAAATGCAAAATGTCTGGAAATATCTAGCCAGTAATTCCACTGAATGCCAGTTTGTAATCTCAGCAGTAGGACAGTAATTAAAAATCATTTAAAGATAAAGGTAGCATAGGAACATTTTGAAATTAGCTCCCAAGACAGTGAAGTAAGTTTGAAGATCTCTGATACTTATCTGCTTATATAAAGAACGAAAGACTTAATTTATTACTATTATCTTAAAGAGAAAACGTGCAAACTGATGTGAAATATTGTGCTTGCTACTGACAGACATTAACATGCCATAATGGCACCACTTTGTTGTAGGGCTCGTATCTGTTAATTGTTTCAAGCTAGCAGTTGCACAAAAGATTAAATAGAAACGCAGGAGGCTATTCTGCCCACAATACACCCAAGTAACCACCCTCAGTTAGAAGTGAGGGCCTTTGGGGCTCTGTGGGGCAGAAGTGACCCCTTGCTGGGGCTACAGCAAGATCACCCAGTCAGAAGTTACAAAGCTTGACCAGAAAATTAATGAACGCAATGTAGGAAACACTACTGCATGCGTTAAGGTGGGCCAGAACCAAATCCCACAAAACTCCAAGGAAATCGTTCAGATTGTTTTTATGGGTTTTGGAGTGGGCCACATATTATCTTCAGCCAATTACCAGTAGAGATGTTAGGACCAGCGTCTCAAATTTGTCAGATAATGTGCATTTGTGGGGTTAGCAGAATTATTATTATTATCATTATTATTATCTCTTTCCTTTCCTTAAATAAAACTTGCTAAAGATATCAAAGAATACAAAAGAGAAGGGAGATTAAATCTGTCATTTAAAGCCATTATATGAGAGTTGAAGTAAAACAAATGTACACAAAAATGAAATGAAGAAAAAATGGTATGAATAGGGAGGGAAATTATAAAGGCAAGAGCACAGCTTTATTATATCAAGATTTCAGTGGGTGTTTAGTCTTCTCTGCTGGAACAGTTGCTAAACACTTCCTATCAGTTTCACATGGCTTTTTATTCATTTGTGTCTAGGCTGGACTTTTTCATGGTTCTGCACTGCTCAGTCCTGGGCTACAAAGAAATAGGAAAAACATAGTTTTCCCCATGGTCAAAACAGCAACAGCAACATCAGCAACAATCCGAAAACGTTAAGGGTAGGACTCAAGCAAACAAAGTCTGGAGCCTGACTCCAAATCCACCATCTCTGGTGGTGCCAGCTAGTCTGTGCTATCTGGAGCGGCTGTGGCTCCAGAACCCGTCCTGGTCCACACGCCCTACCCCAGAGGCACTAAACTCCTGCGAAAGGACCCCATGAGGAGCTGGTGCTAGAGAGCCTCTATCTGATCCTTTCTATTCAACATGAAAAACGTCCTTACAGAAGACACGTCTTATCTGACCGTTGGAGAGAAGGATCAGGCCTAGAAAGACTTCTGAGTGATTCCACTAGCACCGGCTAATCTTTTAAAAAATTAAAATGGATGATCTACTTTTACCTTGTTTCATGACCTCCCGCACTAACCTTACTCCAGGACTAGACTGGGAATGAGTCTCCAGCTTTCATGTTCCTGCAATGGGAAGGAGTTTATCAAGACCTAGACAAAATACACAAGAATTCTTCCAGTAAAACTGCTGTTGCATTAGTGACAGCTGAAATTAGTAGGTCTGACACATCCATGCTGCAGTTTTTGAGGCATCTGCCACATGCCATTGTATTGTTAATTGGCTCTGTAGAACAATCCCAAAAATATTAGCAAAGGGAAAAGTTCACTGTCAGTTTAGTGATACATGAAACAATGGCAATATACTTCTGTTTTAGACCCATTCAAAAAGTAACTAAAAAATACTCTCATTGTAAGCTTTTTGAAGGGAGTCAATGGCTATATTTTGCCTGTGTGATCAGGTACTACTTGACCTACACCTAGGATCCAAAGATGTTTTGTGATAACAGCACATGTAAAAATAAAGTTTAATTAACATCAGTGAAGTCCACTGATTCGCAGATTGTGTAACTTGGGCTCTTTGTGAGTGGAGTTAGGTGATTAATGCTATTGCACATAATACTTTCCATTTTGGTTAAATATTTAACTTACTGTGGGATGGTTTAGTTCTTACAAACCTATTAGAAAACATAAAATATGCAGTGCACATTATGTGGATACCATTTATTCAGTTTAATTATGCAAATATTTGTTCTTTTAAATTTATGTTCTATAAATGTATTTATTTAAATGGCTCTGAATGCCTCAAAAACAGAATTTAATTATTCTAGAAGAATGCTTGTGAATTGGATAGCTGCTAGGAAGATAAAGAAATTCAGTGACTTTCTGCAGGTCAGTCAGGGTGCATACACCTAGTACAGCTAGGAATCAGTCCTTGGTTTCTTCAACTCACTCTAATCACAACACTAATTTTGCTGGTTTTGTAATGAAGCACCTAGCTGACAGTCTGTTAAAAACCCTGCTGAAAACCTGTGGAATCCCATAGCAGCCTGACGTGGCTATATGGGAACTGAAAACTGAAGTTTTTCTTTAATGCTTTGCATCTATTGACATAATGTTTTTGCATATAGTTTTAAAACAGAAACAGTGACTCCTCCCCCCCCCMAAAAAAAAGAAAAAAAAGCTGATGGCAGGACAATCGCACCCTGAACCCTCTTTCCACTGAAATCAGTTAACAAAATAGGCCCACTGAATGGGAAGGTAACATCTAGGACATGCAAGTTGTCAACTGTACATTGTGGACAACTTCAGCTTTTTTTTTTTTTTAAGCTAAATGGAAATTTTGCCTTTTTTTAGACAAAGTAAAGTTTTGCTTCTCTTTTGGAAAGCAGCAAGGCTGGTTAGCTTGCGTATCCCCACAAGGACCTTATGGCAGCAGTCCATGGACCACACCACCAGCCATCCTCAGCAGGATGACCTGGGACTGCTTTCACCTCAAATACAGAGCTGCACTCGACGTTTCACATCCAGATCAGCGTTTCAAGATGAAACCCTGCACAACAGGATATGGGCTGCATTAAAGGAAAAGCAGTCAAGATAGGTTCCCTTTTATGCAGATTAAGAGCAGCCCTCGCTCTCCTGGCAAGTTTACCAATGAGCTCCTCATTTGGGCAAAGTTTGACTGTGCTTGTTTCTCAGAATTATAACTTTCTATAATTGTACAGCTTTGAAGAGTGAGCCCAGGTAGAATCAAGATATAATAAAACTGTGGCATCAATTTAAAAATCAATTAAGAAGGAAGAGTATGTTGGCAAACGTACAAATATCACAAGTCTAACAACAGCACATTTGCCACCAATATAGGACTACTCTTTGAGCTGTTTAAAGAGATACAGCTGCARCTGAGCCCCAGGACCTATGCTGTTTGTAAAAGTCTGAAATAATACCATCCTTCTGTTCTTCAAAAAAATTGGCATTGAACATAAAGCAGGAAGGAATGTTTCTATATTGTGTAAGCATATTGCTGTGCTGGCAGGCTGGCACTTTTGTCTCACACAGAATCAAATGACCTGTGAAGAAGCAGCAACTTTTAAAACTTTACCAACTTTTTTTTTTTTAACTGCACAAATAGCTATTGCTATCCTCACAAAATTTGAAGCCCTGTCATTTATCTACTTCATATCCTCATGTTATGATTTGAATTGGAAATTTTTCAAAGTTTTTGGACCATGCAAGTAGAATTTTAAAAAATACATTGGGTTTATCAGTTAGCTGAATCCAACACTCATTAATCTGTCACTGATAAGTTTTCATTGCTTGAATTCAAGCACTGGGAGCATAGTTTCTCTAATTTTTGCTACAGCCCTGGAGAGCTTCCAGCTGCCCAACACTCCCCAGTTAAATGCAGCTTTGCTAATCTCAGACCCAACAGTGCTGGCTATGACAGGAAGAGAAATCTCTTTGCTGTGTCATTGCAGGTGGCTGTGTAAATAAATACATTTTTTATATTTATATATATAAATCTCTATTAAGTCTACATAGGAGTGTTTGTATATGTGCATATATAGATTAAAACATATATATACACACACACAAAAAGAATTGCTTGCACGTTTGTCTCAATTTTTTTCATATACCCTTTAAAAATGCCAAGAAAATATTCCTTATTTCCAGAAAATCAGGTTTTGACTTTTCCTAACAGAATTGCTAGCCCTTATATGTTCCATCCCAAGAGTTCATTAGACGGTCCCCCAGTTCTCTTTGGTTGGGTTGTAGTGGTCCTTGGTTAATGCCACGGCCTATGACCTTTGACCTCTTGGTAAAAATTCAGGCAACCACTGCTCTCCAAATTCACTGCAAATGGCACAACCAAACCTCCCTTGCTCTATGCCTCCTTCACAGCTGGCACAGAAGGAAGATAATGTAGTGTTTGATTTGTGTGAGTAGCAGATGCTTGAGCTGCTCCAAGCCCAGCTTTTGCAGTAAAGCCAGCAACTGAGGACGCCGATGGACAGCTGGTGCCCAGTTTTGTTTGAATGTTTGCTCTCCCATAAGGGTACATTTTCCGCTCTAAGTTTAAAGACCGTGTTTGTGAATTATTTCCACTGGCCTTTCCTTCCAGGAAATAGGTCAACATTTCGCCTTTTCCCTTTACACTGACTTTACCTCGGCACACAAATTCATAACTGCACCTCTTTAATATCCGCTGAACTTCTTCTGTCACCTGAAGACAGAAAAAAAAGAGCTATTAGGTTTTTCTATTCATATAAGGTTAATCYTAGAACTGCCCAAACTTTCCTTGCTTTACTTCTGCTTCATGAAACACGTGGAGCAGAATGAATAAGCAGCTACTGCTGTTCTTGGGTTCACCGAGAATTTTCTTAAGGAATTAGGTATACCAAACTGGAATCTGAGAAGCAAAACTTTTGGTCTTGAGCTAAGTAATTACACAGGCAAACTAAGCTCTGTCTATCAGAAATATGTAGCCATATTCTCTACTGTTGTAGGTTGGATCAGCTCCAGTGAGCATAACTTACTCCAGAAGAAATTTTGGGAGACAAAGCAGGTATTTTGGATAAAAGATGCCAAAAGTTCATTGAAATTTTCAGAAGTGCAGTATTACTTCTAGCCAAGCTCTAGTAGACCAGTAATGTCCTCTGTCTCTGTAGCCCCTCTGATCCAAAGTAACCTAAGAATTTTTAAAGCTACATAAAATGCAGCAGGATGGCAATGGACGTAGATCTCTTCCTTGTAGTCTTTATTCAGGCAAAATTCCTGCAGCTCAAGAACTGGCCCGTGCAGTGCCGGCATTCTCAGGCTTGACTCCAACTGAATAAAATGCAGCAGAGAGTTAAATGTGAAATCTGTTTCTTCAGATGGGAAATGATTTATGTGGGGATTTCATCGCCTCCAAATAGTGAAGCATATGTAATGGGAAATAACTATACGTCTGATGCCTGAATCATCTGGAGAATGTTGCTCTTTTCATAAAAACCACAAGATCAAGTGAGGCTGAATTTTCTAAGCAGTTTTGAAAATGTAACCAAATATGAACCAGGTGGTATATAAAACTTGCAAACTGCTCTCAGAATGCACTCACCTGAATTTTCCCCTGCACTCCAGTACTATCCATTCGGCTGGCAACATTTACAGTGTTCCCCCAGATATCATATTGCGGTCTTCTGGCTCCGATGACTCCAGCCACTACAGGCCCAACGTTAATACCTAAAATCAGAATAATAATGCTTTTGTTATTCTTTCAAAAACTACAGCATGTTATCTGAAGGAAACACTGATCCTGTAAATTAGATTTAACACAAGTGCCTCAGAATTTTTCCTGGTCATAGAACATAATATACGTTAAATTAATGCCATTTGGACTTCTGGATTTGTAAGGGTTTTAGAAACAGAACAAAGATGATGCAATATGATAGACAACATAAAAATTTTGCTCATCTGTGGATTTTCCTATTTGCTTGTTTTAAGAAAATAAGAAAGGTAGTGGCAGAGCAGAGTTGAGCTGTGGACGAAGTCAGGACAATTTGTTAAAAATCTCTAGTTGCTTCCTATGACTTCCACTGTGGTTGCTCATATAAAGCCTTTGAATGGGGGATTTTCCAAGTTAAACAGAAATAGTAGCCTGGGGAAAACTAGCTGTGTTAGAAAAGTTAGTGAAATGGGAACAGCACTGGACATACCATTGGAGAGCAGCTGGATGGATGGAAGCGAAGAGGAGAAACTGCCTTCTAAGCAGGCTGGGAGAAAGGACTCAGAAAGGTAAGATATAAGATAACATATAGGGGATTGCATGGGAATTCTGTGTCATGAAGGCCAGAGGATTTGATTTGTTGGAAAAAATAGCACCCATCCACCAAAACAGTTGGGAAGACTGGCAAAAAAAAAAAAAAAAGCATAATAACAGCATAACAAAAAAAAAAAAATCAAAGGGAGAACTTTTCAAACTATATACCTACACCTAGAATTCAACAGGAAAGTTTCCTTGTCCAGTGAAAAATTTCAAGATGTCTTTTTTTTTTTTAAATTTAAATGAAATGAAATATGCATCCATATATGGAAAATATTCATATATCCCAATATGTCTTGAGCATCCACTGAATCTGGATCAAGTATTATAACTCGTGGGCTGCAGATTTGGTCATGTTTCTCTTTCAATCAATCAATTAATTAATATTTCATTAGTTATATGAAGCAGAGAAATGCCAATAGAAGACATTGAGAGTGCTTTTTGCCAGCACAGCACAATAACTTGGGGACTAAAACATGTCAGGGATTCAAAAACTTGGTCTGATTCTTCATGCCAAGAAACTGCCTTAGCCAGTCTCTTCTCTCTCCTCCTGCTTTCTCCAGCCAAAAATTCCATCTTGGAGCTAAAAAGTCTTTCCCATCAGAAAATTTTTCAAACTATGTCCTGACAAAGAGGACAGGTGATTTGTCATCTGTGGATGAAAAACTCTTGCCATGCTTTAATGCCAACACAGCTTCTGCACATGCAGGAATACATAATAGTTAAGTACAGCAGCCCCAGTTTGCAGCAGTTTAGCAATGCAAAGCAATGTGAGTCACAAGACTATGTACACTAACAATATTGTACAAAGTTATTAGTGCAGTTTCCTTTGAGGTGTGCTTTGATTAAATAAACACACTAGAACTGGACACAAGTATAAATCYTTAAAACTGATGCCCACCATTTAGCCTGCTTGTCTTCTATGTGGATGTACATCTTCCACTAAAAGAGGCTTTTCAGCTCTACTCAAGAGTGCAGGACAGGCAATCCTTTGCAGAAAGCACAGGGAAAGCCAACAAACAACAGTGTTCCACTTGTGGGATAATTGTAGAAATGTGACTTACCAACTCGTAGGACAAAGTCGTTGTAAGACTGATAGTTGATTTCATCAAGAACGTCAAACATCTCTATTGCAAAATCTGCCAGTGTACTCAGATGGGAATAAATTGATTTTTTAGCCTAGATACAAAATAATGTTGCACATTAGATTTGCATGGTATTGAGAGGCAGGTGAAATACTGAACTGAAAAACAATGAAAGGCTCAGACTGGATGGCTTAAGAAAGGAATCTAACCTATTTTGCTGATTGTGAAAGGGAACTTTTGATGGTGACTAGAGCACATGCATTCTTTTCTCAAGTACTGAATTCTTTTTTTTCTCTTTTTGATTTCTGGGAAGAATGGAAAGCAACATTCCCGTGGTAAAGTGTTTCTGTTGCTAGAGAGCTGCAGATGTTTGTTGTGAGCATGATAGGGAATATAACCTGCTTTCTTACAAAACTGCTTTGCCTGATGATTATTAATAACTCTAGTTTGTGCCCTCTTCTCCCTTTGGGGCTTTTTCTAGCTCTTAGCTCCATGGGGTGCATGCTGTTCCCATTGACAAAATTCCTGTTAAGTTTAGTCCCATGAGAGGCAGAACATCCCTATTTGCTTTCCTTTTCCAGGCAAGCTGAAGCAATTTATTATGAAATATACCTAAATGAATGACAGCAAAAGGATCATAAGGAACCAAATGAAATGATGAAGTATCAGGCTTAAAAAAAAAATCACAAAGAAATACTTTTTATACCAATGGTCTAATTAAACTGTGGAATTCATTGCCAGAAGATACTATGGATCCCAAAAGTTTAGCTAGATTCAAAAATAATTTGACAAATTMATGGAAGAAATATTTGTTATATACTATTAAAAAGATACTATCTCTAGCTCTGGAACTTCTAAAGCTGCACATTGTTAGAAGCTGGAAAACAAAGATTTGCATGTTTGTCCTGTACCTTATGCCCTTCCCCCAGGAGCTTCGGCTGGCTAGCAAAGACAGGTTACCAGGAGGGACCTTTGACCTGATGCAGTATGGGTGCTCTTCTGTTGTGCTCTTATTCGAATAATAAATATGAATTCTTGAACCGCTTTGCAAAGTGAAAGTGGGCTAAAGGTAGGAGATGGTGAAAGCAATGCAGGGTCAGTGGCAGTATAGCTGCAGTAGGGTGTTGCACAACAGGGCTGTGGCAGCTGGCATGAGATGAGAGCTCACTGGGTTGTTGTCATGATAGTGAGATTTTATAACTGGAGTAGCTGAGAGTGGCTGAGGAACCTGAGAAAGAGGTTGCTTTTTGCTTTATTTGGCTCAGCTAGAAAGAGATCCTTCAAATGGCTGGGAAATTTAAAAAAATTAGAGCAAAGCTTTAACAAAAAACGATGAAAGCCAGCCTTGGGCCATTCCCAGTTTTTAGGAAGGATATTTTTAAATACCTGCCTGGCTCTCTGGCATCCTGTATCTTATAATGTCAGCTAATTCCACTCTTTCACAGCCCCAGCAAGACAAAGGAATAACAGGAGTTAAATTTAAAGGAGCTAATGGCCACACTTGCAACAGTGATGGTGAAGAGTACTGAAGGCCTGGAGGAGGAAGAGGGAGGAGTCTACAGTTTTCTTTAATCCTCTATTGTTCTTTATATTGCTTTTCCCTTAACATCTTTGCTGCCTCATGCAAACTTTGGTTTCCTGCAATGCCCTACATGCTGGCAGGAGAGAGGATTGGTGACAAATACGGGATGAACTCCAAGAGACAGACGTCTCTTGAAAGGATTACCACCAAATTCTTTTGCAGCCACGCTGAAGAACACTGTGAAGTTGGGACCCCGGTGAAAACACAGACATAATTTCAACGGGCTCCACATGCAGAAAGAAGCTATATGTCTACAAGGAGCCTGGTTTGTGTGCTGCCCTGGTGGCATAACTGGCAAGCAATTATTTATTTAATATTTCAGAGGAATAGTTATTGGAAAGACTGCCCAGAGCATCACAGCAAAATCACTCTGACAGAGGCAATATATATTTATTATAGTCACCTGGTGAAGCCAAGCTGCAGAAACAACAGTCCTGTAAAATATGTGATTTAAACATTTAACTCCATCCAGTGTGCTAGGTTGTTATGTGCACCAGTAATCTTAGTTAAGAACACAGCTAAGCGCACCTACTGTCTTGTGCTCATGACCAAATCCTGGTACCAAATTGGTGTCACACAATTAGAGGCTGCACCAGAGTTTCTGATAAAGCTAAGACATCCCTAGCACAGGGCAGATCAGAAGCACTTGGATAAATTGCAGCTCCCCAACAACACGTCTGGCTCTGTGAGGTAACTACTGCCTAATGTAACAGCAGTCCAGGGACAGTGTGGACTCTTGGCAGTGATCCTCTGGGGATGATGAGCTACCCTGGATCACCATGTTTCTAATACACTGCTGCATGCTGAAGACCTAGCAGGAAACTGCCCACAGGAGGTGGATAATTTCTACTTATCTGTATCACACAAGCAGTAGGAAAAGATCACAGAAGAGCTGGAAATCTAAGTTACAAGCAAAAAGAAAGGCACAGTCCTGTACAAGACCTTCTGCAGTGATTTAAAATGCATTACTGTCATAAGCTTAGAGTGGTATCTTCAGTACTGGACTAACTCAGCTGACCCTTCAGTTAGCAACTATAAAATGCATGAGATAAACATGTTTAGGTTTTGGAACATATGCTGCCAAAGTTACCCAATAACACACTTGTTTTCAAGACTGTAGTTCAAAGAGCATTTATAGCAGACACACAGGCATGCCTTTGCCTGTTTGTCTGACACCACACTGAACAAAATTCAAAGGATCTTTTTTTTCCCTGACTCAGGACCCAGGAATCAAACATTTCTGCATAAATAAAATGTTTTGAAAACACATTTTTGTAATGTCTAGTTTTCTAAGCTAAGAATGATACAAAAAAGCATCAGTTGTAGAAACCCTGCAGATCAGAAAATTATGTGATATATTCCAACATGATTCTAACAGTTGATTCCGATGTGTCCTTGTTTTTTATTTACTTAACAAGGATAATTGTTGCTAGTAAGTTCACAGGCCATCTTCTGGCCCTTTTTTGCTTTTGCCCTTTAATTCAGTGTTATTTTGCAATGCTAAACCGTATGAATCAGCCGTACCTCTGCAACATATGTGCCTGCATATCAGACCAGCGGAGAAGCCTCTGGAAGTTCTGGGCAGACTGAGGACATGGACTGCTCTCATTTGCCTTATCCTACTCATATTATTAATTTGCATAATGCTCTCTGTGCAATTGATTCAGTACACTGCTCACAGGGGTTTCTGCTGTTCAAGATGCTGCATGCAAATTTAGGAAATCTCAGGACCCAACCTGAAGGTGAAAAACATGCACAGGAGCAGTAATGAGGAGACAGATGGAGAATTGTGCCCCAGAACCGGCAGCTCTGAAATTACTCTGACTTTTTTATTGCTGAGTCATTAAAGCAATAAAGAGAATGGAGCAGTGGAGACAAAGAAGAGCTAATTTGTAAGGGCTGGGATAAAATGCAGTAATGTACCTAGTGCTAAATTCCTGTCTGTGATGGGGGTGAAGAGGGATGTTTGCTTTGACTGTAGGATGCACCCAGGTTTCAATGTAAAAAAGAGAAAGAAAAAAAAAAAGAAAACTCCACACATTTTATTGTTCTTGTGTTTGTTTAGCAGCAATACATTACATCTAGATTCTTCCTTGCCCTGCATCTTTCAAGGTCATCTATGATGCCAGGTTTAAAACACCACCATTCTGACTTAGGAGCTTTTTACACCAGTTTGCTGAGAATCCAGAGCTACAGACAATCAAATCCCAAATTTAGTCTGATGAGGAGCTGCCAGAATAGCAACTTTTATTTGCAGGCTAAGGTTGCTATTTGAATTTCAGATTTAAGCTGTTGCAAAAAAATAAAGCAAATGTACATAATCATATGGAACTGGATGTTTCACATGTTCCTCTGGAAACTGGAGGAGCACAGTTTGTCCACCAAAAATTAAAGTTGTGTAAGATCTACTTACCTTGGTTCCCGAAGTAGGTACAAGTCCCACAGCTGCCATATAAGTACTTCCAATTGTCTTGATCTTTTCTATGTCCTTATAATATTCTTTGTCCATAAGCTTTGTTTAAAACATAAAACTGTTAAATATTACATAATATTTTAGACAAACAACCATAGTTATCAGATAACATGTGCACAGTTGATTAAACCATATTATTTCTGGTAAGTTAAGGCTTTCTCTCTTTGAGGTCATTGGGAAAATTACCAGTAACTTGCATTTTAAAGACTCTAAACATATCAGAGGAATTTGAGGACAGGTCTGGGTGCCTAAAAGTACAAAACAAACTCTTGGAGAGGCCCACTGGGCATCAACTCCCATTAATTAGGAAGTTCACAGATGTATTTTATTAGAAAGTGCAAAGTAATCTAAATTCCTATAAATAATTCTTGTTTACAGCAGTCTGGTAGAACTGATATGGTCAAAAGACAATGCATTTAGACCTTACCTCATCAAAATCAGCAATAATCTCATTTAACAGGCGTAAACATTCCACTCCCATATTATTGCCATCCAGTTCGATGTAGAAATCATTGAAATTTGGGATGGAAGCAAACATCACTCCCACTTGTGAATATGACTGGTAATAAAGGTCCTGCRGTTCATGAACAGATATAATTTTTATTTTAAAAGATTAATTAAAACAGACAAGATTATTATGATATCTATTCTAGTGCTAAGCAACAAGAGAGGTTGCTTTGCTAGCTAGGACAAAAGCCATCAATTTTGCTAGAGAGAAAGTCAACAACAGGAGTTGCAGACTCCCTCCCTTGAAAAACACAGATGAAAATTAATGCCTAAGTTATCAATCAAATCCATTTAAGTCAACTTAGTGGTTTTCACTGCTTAGGCTGGGAAACACTGACTGAAAATGTAGTAGGAAATAGAAAGTCTGAAGAGTTTTAGAACTTTTATTGTACGAGAAATTTCACTAGATTTTCCCAGTTTTATTTTAAAACTAAAATAGGAGACAAAACAGTTTATTTTTTTCACTGTGGTACAAAATCAGCCTCACTCCTTTACCTCTTTCTCCTCTGAGTTGCAGAGACCTGGATTTGGCATTAACCATATAATGTTGTTCTGCATTGTAAAGCTTCTGCATAAGAATTCAGAGAGTGCACAGAAAGTAAAACCACTCTTCTACGGTCAAACACACTTGGCCAAATTCTCAAGCACAGAGACCCATTGCTTGGAAAAGCAGTGTCATGGCCATCGTGGCCACACCAGATACTGCAGCCACTCTAGAAGGACTCTGGCCAGACCTGAACCAGTTTATTTCATCACTGCAGCCTTTGAGATTAAAGCTACTGTATCTTCCTTCCCAATTTTACTTTTAAGTTGATAAGTTTTGTAATGAAAGCATACTTTCAGAACTAGAGCAGTTCCGATGGAAGTACCTGGCAGTTCACACGCTTCACCATCAGAACATAACTGACCTCTGTGAAATACTGCAATAAACTCAAGTCTTTTCACTTAATTGAAAAAGGAATTGCATCTTTTGCATGTAGGCATTCAGCTGCATTGATGTTGAATGACACAACATTCACTTAAACAAGAATTTATTAAAATCCTTCATAGAAGAAGGAGGACACTACAGAGAAGGCAATAATCCTGATCTAATTTCTAAACACAAGTTTTTACAAACCCATTCATTTCAACATGAATGATAGTAAAAAATTCCAACATTTTCTTGAAAACATATAGTTGAAAGGTGACCTAAGCTACATGGGGTCACACCCTTACAACATTCTCATGTATTTAAATTTTATCTTGTCTTTACCATATTCCTTGGATTAGACATAAGAAAGTGCTGTGCAACATGTGCTGGCAACAGGTTGAAGAGAATTCTTTTATTGTCCAGCTTGACTCTCTCCATATCGTCTCTCTCTTCTTCTGCCTGTTGGGACAAAGGAAGAAGAAAAAATCTTTTCAAAAAGCAAGAAGTTATCTGAAACCATCAAATAACTATTTGCATGTAGCATCTATTACTCCATGCTTTGAAATTAAACTGGACAAAATAATACGTATGAAATGGAGTGGGAACAGTTCTCCTACACCATGCTTTTACCTCTGGGACAAAATCCCTTAAAGGCCTTATTAATTCAAGCCGAAGTCACTGGGCAATCACTATTTTTAGGGCTTGACCAGCTAAGTGTTCTGGCATCTCCCATAGACCTCTGTTCTTTTAAATAGGCCCCACCTGATATTTTTATAGACTAAAAAACTGGAATAATCCCACTTAAGTCACATTGGCCTTGGAGAAGCCTGGAGAATCACCAGTGTTTTAAGCAAACCTATGTCATTTTGCAGCGAAATGGATCTGATGAGACAGTAGCTTCAGCAGAGAGAACTGTTTTACAATTGAACATCCTTAAGAAAGACATGCAATTTTAAAAATGATTTTGATAGAAACAGTATGCATTTCTAGAGGTGACTTTAACCATCCTGGTACTTGTCATGAATGCATATACAATTCCCGTGCACAGAAATTCCTGTGGGCAAAAGCAACAGGGATTCTGCCATTCTTGTGAACAATGACATTCAGAAAGAATATCTGGGAGTTAATGGTTTGGGGTACTTAACCAAGGTTCTGGTGTCATATTTAGGTGACTTGACTCACAGGAGTCATTGGAAGCTACAGATTAGGAAGCAATTCTGAAAATTAGATACCCTATTAAAAAAACACTAAATCTTTAGGGATTGCATCTGGGGTACCTAGGTTTGCAAATTCCAGCCTAGTCCTTAGTAAACTCTTCCACAAAATTACTTTTTTAGAATCTATTCCTTGTTATCAGAGTGACTTTGGTCCCCAAATTCTCATTTTCAGCTAGAAAATGCTTGATCAGTACTACACAATTCATCTCATGAAAATCACAGCAAATACAGTTTTATTCTTTGCTCTTCAATCACACTCACAGAATTGTAACACAAAATCTGCAGTGATCCCAATATGCTTTTGTTTATCTAGTTACAGTCAGCAGAAGACTGGACGGCCAAATTCTCAGGTGGTATCAGTGAAACTAAGACATATAAACCACTTAAGGATCTGCTGTAATCTTTATTTGTGTCCCTTTGTATCTAGAATTTGCTATCCTGATCTATTGCAAAGTCCACATACTTTTCTCACTATCTACTCCCGTCTAAGTAGGAGAAAGCCAGTCATCTCGTGCCTGTGTATTCTTTTCATGTGAAAAAGCTTTTTTAGTTTTTCTAAGAGTTTATTACTCTGAGGACAAGAAATTAATTTTTGTTTTTCATGATAAAAATTTGGGAAAATCCTTTTTATTCACATAGCACAGTGATGCCACTTTTCTTGGCAGTTTTCTTTTATACTCTTAAAATTCTTTACAAGAAAAAAAATGCCAAAATAAAACTGTTTTTATAAATGTAACTTCTTCAGGAAATATTCTCTTCTAAAATAAATTATCAGCTTCTCCTCTAATTTGCATAATAAGGATTATAATTTATTCCAGAGATTCAGTAACCATTAAATAGCAGTTAAGCCCTGCAAGGAATATGCCTGAAATCTGTATCCTAAGCAAGTATCTGTCTCCTGCTTGTGAGGTGTTTTCTTGACACTTTTTTTGTTGCTTAAATTTGGTATGCTATTTTCTTAAAATATCATTCCTTTCTCCTATTTTGGAGCTGTAAAATCTGCCTCTGACTTATTGCTGCCTGTAAATGTGTGTAATGGCCCCCTGCATTGTATAGTATTATTGCTGGACTTTAAATATTTTAATAGTGGAATTAGAAAGCTTTTTCCACCTGAAAATCCAACCCAAACTTACAACTCAGTTTTTGCAACATACTGGAAATGGAGAGTTTGATTATGATCACAGCAATGAGATTTGTGAATTCTTGAATTCAGGCTCTGAATCAAATTCCAGTTTAGGTTTGGCATATGCCTGTGTATTCCTCTATTTTTTTAATACAATCTTTTTTTGTTACCTTCTTCCTAGGAACATTTGAGGTATAGTAATCTGCAGCTCCCGATACAATATGTGGCAGAATAGCAGTCTAAGGAACAATACACCTTTGGGTTGGGACATGGATATAAAAAGTCAGAATAATCAAGCAAGGGCTTGTAAGTGGAGTAATCAGTTTGACACAGCATGAACAGCAATATTGTTCAATTGCTGGTATTTGCTGTTCATTTCTGAGCTAGAAGTGTGCAGTCAGATTCTTCTGCCTTGCCCAGTCATGGACCAAGACTTTTGGATGAAATGACTGAGAAAGTTCTTCAGCAATGTGTGGTGTTTCCTAACATTGTGGCTGATTCACAATAAAAGGCTCAGAAAAAGCCATAGCACAAAGACAGAGCTGCTGGCACTGAAACATTATCTCCCTGTGACCTTGCTCTTGTTGCTGGACGTCTGTCCAGCCACAAGGAAATAAGAAATCTTTCTAATACACCTACAGAAAATAGTGGAGAAAGGACAGTGCAGCCTATTGGGTTTCCAGTCTTTTCCTTCTGCAGAATTTAGAAAGCAGTGATGGCTTTTCTTCTCTCCGCTTCACTTCTCTTCAATACAGTCATGAAACTACTGTGTGAGAGATGCCAATGATACTACCATGTTCACRCAGGTATGGATGTGACAATGTTCACAACAATGGGACCACAGTCATATCTAAGAGGCTGGCACCGAGCTCTTGGGTGAAGAGCTAATGGTTCAAACTGAACCGCCAAAGACATGACTGAAATGATGTTGTTTAGAAAGGGGAAATCCTCTAAGAGCAGGGAAAAGCATCATGAATGTCACCATCGCTATCATCACCTAGCCCGTAGGAGTGTACTCTTCCCCTGTAGCTCAGGGAGAGATTTGCACTGGTAATGCCTATGATAGGCAATGTAGTGCCATGCAGAAAAATCTGCTAGCTCTGCATGGGCTAATGCAAGCATTACTTTCATGAATTAGCATAGTGCTCCAAGTCTCTTAGTCTTGCTGAAATGCCAGATACATTAGCCTAGACAAAACACTGGGTTAATACTGCTATATTGCTGCTAGTACCTAGACTAGAGCCTCTGCATGAGTTGTACTTAAGCCATACAGACACGCCAAATTTCTAAAGTTAGTGTGGATAATCCCAACTTTATCAAAATCACCTGCCAGGAAAGTGAACTGAAGAGTACCTTTTCTGCTATTACTGCACAGAATTTGAATATCCATCTTCTCTCCCTGTTCTGCCTAAGACAGCTCTCACATGCACTTCCTCAGGAGTTCCCTGGGAAAAGAAGAAAGATTCCCCTGTGCCCCTTGCAAGGGAAGTTAAGAAGTGAAGGTGAGGTAAAAAAGACTTGATTTCGTTCAGCAGTGAGGACTCTAAAACTCTCTATCTCTGGGCTCTATGGGGAAGAAAGTAAGCTGCTTACTTGTATTTTCTGGACTTTTTTATGGCTCTCTGCTTTCCACCCTTCAGGGGAATGCAAATGAAAACTGTCTTTCCTTCTTGTGACTCATGAACTCCTAGTGCCTTCTCTTTGAGTAGCTGAGATAAGGGAATGTGTAGGCATCACCCTTTCCCAGGCAAGACAGACACTGAGAAGGAAGAAGGAGTATGTGGGGCTGCAGAAAGAAGATTAGAATAACACAGATCACAGATATTTACATTCCTGGTAGAAATATTAGCCAGGCAGCTAAATAGCATCCAAATCTTCATCCATTTGTCCCTATTTCTATTGGTTAGCTCAGGAAAGCTGCCAGCATGTTATTTATGCAATAGCTGCTAGCTCAAAAAACAAGGCAGATTACTATGAACATGCACAAAAAGGAAACTCTATAGGAATGAGAGACATCATTTTTAATATTCTGCTTGTGCTTGTGCCTGTTTGGTATTCATGGCAGCTAGGTCATTTTGCAGAGCTTACTGTATTTGTAGAACTGCAGTATTTAAAAGCAGACTTGGCTTTTGTTTCAGGTTTGGTGATAAAATTTAACATGTTCTTTGGTACTAGAGCTTTTGACATCAATGTGATAAGCACCTACCACATTTTACACAGTCACATAACAACGCACTATTTTACAACACTGAGAACTTGTTACACATTCTATACTCAGGAAGTGACCCAAACTATTGTATCACCTGAGATATCAGGTGATTATTAAATAGGCATAAAAATGCTGTAGCAATGTCACTGACTAAAGAGTTATCTCAAAAATCCAGTGTTTCAAGATGCAGCTAAAAAGAAATTGGGCACCGGTACTTCAGAAACATCATTTTACCTGAAGGGGGCACTAAAACCACAGGAAGACACCCATGAAAACAGTTTCTATAAGGCCAGATTTTAAACACGAAGTGCAAGCCAGCCTTGAAATTACAGCCTGCAGATTGCAGAACAAATATTTTGTACAGGTGTCATGGATTAGAAAAGACAGCTGAATGATATTCTAGTATTCCCTAAAGAATGTGACAATCAGTCATGGCATATAATTATTCTTATTTTCCTCCCATGACAAATCTTGGGCAAGCAACTCTGTTTTTGGCAGTTTTAGCTTCTTCACAGACTTGTTACTTATATTTATTTGTCCATTTTTTCTAATTTTGTTGAATAATTTGTATAAGTAACATTATCAGTCACAAATAAGTAAAATGCTCCTACATTTGCTATTCACAATGAAGCATGTAAAGTTATTCAACAATTTTATTGAGAAATTTGTATTCCCCTCCCATTGCCTGTTAAAAAAGCAGATTTTTTTACAAAAAGAAAATACTGTGATATTCAGAAGAGTTAAATTTGGCACAGTATAGAAGTAACAGAAACAACAAGGACCTACATGACCCATGAGATGTGAATAGTAAGAACACATATAAATGTTTTAACAACTTGTCATCAATCACAAAATTTATTCTTCCAAATGATGTGCATAAATCACACTGTATTATCTCAGTTCCGGTTATGTGACCTAGATGCAAGTGCACTAGATTAACTTTTGCTTGAAAAGTATCATTTTTAACTGAGTTTTGCTTTTCTAAAATCTGCTTTTTCTCAAAACATGATTTTTTTTTCTGATGCTGCAACTGCAGCTACGTGGGCTAAGATAAAGTTTGTGGAAATGGGTTTTCCTCAGACCTTAGCTCCTGTTCACTGAGAGTAGATAATCTGTCTATACATTCTTATCTTAATGGCAATACTTTCAGGATACTTTTGATGTTTAAAATATCATTTAGTTAGTACTAGACTCTTTGTTGTTCAGGATGCAGTAAAAAGAAATCTACAAAATCCTTTATATTGCAGCTTATGCCACAAATGGATTTATTCATCTGAGAACATTTTACAGGATTAGCCCCACAATGAACCTTAATAAAGCTAAGCAAACAAAGTGCTTCCAACTTCCAGAACAGCCCTTGGGCCTGGAAGTTCTTCCAACCAAAAGCCAACATCAGAGAAACTTCCATGTTGGCTTCTCACAAGTCTTTCATCTAGCACCAGCTGGGAGATCTGAGTCTTCAGCTCTATCAGTAGTTTGTGGAATTTAGTGTTTGCACAAAGAACCAGCAAATTCACTCCATAAAAAGGAAGAAATTCTGCATGGTCCCTGTGGACTAAGCAGTGGTGCTTCTAAAACTTTTACAATGAAAAATGTAACCAAGTAAAGACAACATAGTTCAGAGAAAAGTGATACTGAAGCCACAGAGAAACACAGCAAGGGATATTGTTAAAGCATTCATAAGGATCCTGGAAATCACATATAGGGATCCTGGAGTCCAGCAACTAGAGAAAATTGTCTCTCAATATGGTTCTTTTTTCCTTAACTCCTCTTAAAGATTGTTAAACCATTAGCAGTTTGGAACGTGCCAATTATTCACAGACAGTTTGAAAATACAGATACTTCCTACTAACAGTCTGCACAGAGCTTTTAATACTCAGGTTATTATGCTGAAGAACCTAATATGCACAAAGATAATGTTTTTTACTTATTCATTTGAACAGATAAGAACCATAAGCACTTCTATAACATCTATCACAATGGTATCTCTGCATGTTATGTTAATTAGCCCCAGCATTCAGTATCATTTCCACCTGGTACACAGAGCAGAAAACAGTTCAACATACCTTACAATACGGTATCCGCCCCTATTTATTGTACATAGAATAGTCTTCCATGGAGAATCAAGTAGAACAAGGGGGTGGTGTCTAGACCAGTAAAGAGGCTGAGTATCTACACAGGGCACTGATTTCAAAGAGTGGCAGTTATGATGATCCCTACTTCTGAATTTCCTACCTACACTGATGTTTTTCTTTCTGATTTTATCATGCAGATCTCACAGACAGGATGGCACCATTTAAGTACCTGTTTTGTAATTGAGGAAATCTGAAAATTGCATTCTATCTTCAAGGATGAAAAGCCCTTTTTGAAGTGAAGTTTTCTAGGTACCCGAAGATGCTGATAAACATTACTGAAATTTGATAGGCACCCATATCTCTTAACTCCCTTTATTGTCCTTTGGAGTAAGCGCACAATGGTTTTAAAGATTGTGGTAGATTGCTAGGCATTTCTGTAAAACCTGGCTCCAAGAAAACAGAAAAAGTTTATACATCTTCCTTCAGTATTGTCTAGTTCTGCTCTTTCAGCAGACAAGCCTCCCATTAGTTTCCTGGACTTTAATTTTTATAACTTACTAATTTCTAATTTAAAACTAAGGATCTGTAAGCAGTACCCTCCTTAGGGATGTGCAATTCACCATGCAAATCATGGTAGCTGCAATGATGAGCAGCATTTAATTCACTATTGACTTACAGACAGGCAACAGGWTGGCAAAGCAGTATCTTCCTGCTTGTTACTGAACTTCATGGCTAGAAATACATATTTCACATAAGTAAGACTCACAATCGTTGATCAGATGGTGATCTCAAACCTCCATCATGTGCCAGCATATGTGAAGGCAGCTGCTATCCAGTAATTCTAGTTATGTGCTGCACTGAGTTGCAAAGTCAGGGGATATTATTTTCCTCTTGAAAACAGTATTTGGCACCACAACAAACAGAGACTACTATCAGTTGGTCCCACAAACTTCTGAGGCCAACATGCACAGCACCTATCAATACTGTGGGTCATATGACAAAAATGAAATGAAGTGGTCATGCGTTGTTGACTAAGTCAAACAGCACAGAGTCCACAGTAATTATAGAACAAGATAAACTTAAATCATAAAGGAGTTGGACATGGTTCTGGGCATCAAAGCAAAAAAAACATCCCAACAGAACATAACTGTTAGGAAAAAAAGCTTTGAGAGTAAAAGATAAGTAATATAATCTTTTATTAATATTTATTATATTTAATAATATAAATATAAATATATTTATATAAATAAATATATTTAATATATTTATTATATTTAAGACATATAAGATATATAATATAAGATTATTATATATATTATATTGAAGATATAAGTAAAAGAACTGAAATCTCCTGGTTTCTCCATCCTAAGCAAGACAGAAAAGTCAAGGATGTGTTTAACCCATGTGTTGCAGTCTTGTTCTTAAATGTAAAAGCAAGCACTATGTTGATTTTTGCAGTCCTCTTAACAACATAGTTAACGATGTAGGTGAGAACAGGATGTGACCACTAGGAAATACAGGAGTGTAAGATTTATCATCCAGGCAACTTCCAAATTCCATCAAACCAAACTTCCTTCTTTTCCAAACTTTATTTTCCACATTGCCAGTGCCAAACACTCTGGAAGTGGGAATAGGACAGCTGGGATTAGGGGAAGGTAGTCAGACATTTCCTAAAGCCCTTGCTTACGCTTAATATAGTTTTCATAATTTTTGCTGTAATTTTCTAATCAAGAAATATATTTTTCCCAAAAAAGGTCCACACTCTTGGTATCTAGTTTCTGATCTTCCTTTGGGAAAGAGTTCCACAGTCTTATTCCATAATATGCATATAAGTATTTCCTTTTATCAATTTTATTCGCTAGTCTTCAGTTTAACTGAACATCAACTTCTTTCTGTCCTTTTTTGCATTAGAAGACAAAGTAAACAAAAACATATTTAATATCTCTGTCTCAAGTTTATGTTGATAATAGTCAATTTCCCACATTTGAAATTCTTTGTATTCATAATGTACCTTAGATATAAAGATATTACTTCATTGATGATGTACTGTTATGGAACAATTACAAACAAACAGAATTACTTCTCCAAAGCATATGTATTTTATAGGTCTGTGGAAGGAAAGCTGCAGTAAGTTTTCCACTGTAAACCCCAACAAATATGAAGGATCTTGAAAGTGTTTTAGTCCAAGCAAATTGTCCTGGAAACATTTGCAAGCAGTTTCAAAAAATCAGAGAGCATTTTGTGTACAGGAGAACTGGAAAGAAAAGTCCTGAGACTTGCCTGCACAGCCCAGAGGTAGTCCAGACGCAGCTTCAAGTCCACCTGTCTGGAATGCAGTGCCAAAGCACAAGAAAATAGCAAAATGGCTAGTATTGGTTCATAGCCATGCATATAAAAGGAGCCACCCCTTTAAAAACAAAAGGAAAGTAAACAGGTTATTCCATTTTTTTTAATACCAAACATTGGATATTTTTAATACCAAATCTTTCGTTTGGAACATGTGGGTACCCCCAATCACCAGCCTTTTTGGAAGAGGCTCATAGAGGCGGGGACACAGGTGACAGTAAGTCTGATCACTGCATCATACCAACATTCAACTTTGTGAGGAACTTATGATAATATGCATTATTGTAATGTGTGTGTGTACTTTTAATTAGGGACATAAAAAAATTTAAAAACCCAGAAGCTTAAATGAAATTGGAAGTAGCTGAGGGCTGTCAAAATATGGAAATGAAGGTTTTAACAGTTCTTTTCTATTTCATATTAGAATTAGACTGCAATGTGATCAGCTGAGTTATGTTAGGAGAAAACTACAGAATAACAGGGCAGCAGTTACTCATTCCCAAGAACTGATCTCCTGTTGATGAGTATCACCAGGTCCTGCAATTGCTGGGAGACAAAGGCTCAAGTATTTCTCAGGCACTACTGAGTTTATAGCCCTATCGCAGGCACAGACTGCTAGAGAACAGGTCACAGATGAGTAGCCAATGTTGTGACTGCCTATACAGAAATACTCGTTGCTTTAGCTTTGCAAGACACTTACCCCACTGCTTTTCTGTAACCACTGAGTTCCAGAATAACTATGTACAAAATTGTAACAAAAAGCAGGAGGATCATTTTTGGCAAGGAAGATACACGTAGAAATATTGCCAAGGTGAGAGTCCCCACTACGCAGGAAAGGAAAGCATAGTGGGCTGTGTCGCATGGAAGTTCATTCATCGTTTTGTTTGTTCCGCCAGGAGAAATGATAACTATGGAACTGCTGGAATTGGTGTTCCAAACCCAAGGCATGCAGCCAACCTAGCAAGGACAGCAGAGGAGAGAAAGGGAGAAAGTTAAATATGAAATAATCAGAAATGCAGTTGCCATGGAGGCTGACTGTAGTTCATTTCTGACCGGAAAAATATGTCTGTGGAGTTCTCAGATAGCCAGCTCTCTGCTTTAACAAAATCTCCCTCCTTTCCTGGAACGCTGTACCCAGTTTTAGGTGGGACACAGACTCTTTGTTCATTAGATGCCAGCAAGGCCAAGCAATTAAAGTCTGGGCTTAGTTAAATAGTWTCCCTTTCAGTGCTCAAAACCAAGAGATTCTAAAGCCAACATCTTTCTCCTAAACTAAAGAACTTCAGTAAACATTTTATGTGGCCATTTGGGTGAGAAAGGTTCTTGCACACATTACAGAAAGAATTGTGTTTGTTTTATAGACTGGGCAAGCAGTTCCAATTTCAATTAATCAAATCTAAAAACATATTTTAATCTTCGATGGACAAGCTAAGCATGAATAATGTCTTTTCTCCACCTTAGAGCTGCTTCAGCTATGACATATGATTCAAACACAAGGCTTCATCTTTAATTATCCATGCCATTTCAAATATCCAAGGAGCTCCGTCTCCTTCCTAGGCTGGAAAAAAAAATGGTGCATTTCCTCTGGGAAATTTGAGGAAATTTGATCTTATTCTTCCAAAGGCACTAYCAGATACACATCCCAGATCCATTAGGCAAGGAAGGGAGGAATCTCTGGAAAACAGTGTAAGTCCCTGGAGCTCCATTTTTTAATTGCACTCTTATGTTCACCCCTTTATCAAAGGAGAGGATAAGAGTTAAAATAAAGGGGGAGAATGGGATGGTAGTGCAAAACTAATTTTAACAGGCACCTCCACATAAGCCCCACCTGTACTTAAGCATCTCTTTCAAAGTGTKTTATTAGACCTTTTTATTTCATCCTAGCCACTGACAATGAAATTTTATGGCATGCTGTAAAATAACTGATAACCTAAAAGGTGATTAAGCAGTATGTTTTACAGGGAGTTGTCATTTAAAAAGATGAGATGTAATAGATAAAATATGAGTTAAATTCATAATAGCTAACATTACGAAATGAGATCAGAAAAAGTGAAGCAAAAAATCCATTTAATGTCATTTTGTTCAGTGTTCTTAAAAATGCTGTTCATACTAAAGTCATCTGAAAACACAGGCATGCATGAGGGCTTTGTAAACGATGTGCAATCCATCCAGGAAAACACCATCTGCTGTGTAACAAGACAAGTGAAATCTCAAAACCTAGCTCCTCTCATAGCTGAGAATTCTAGAGGCATTATCTTGCAGGAACTAATAATTTCTACTGATTACACATTTTTCCTAAGCATTTCAGTGGTTACAGGATATTTTTGCTTCACTAAAGGATAAAATTATACTTATGAGGTGTTCTAAGGTAAAAACTGAACGACCACAGGTCTGCTGGAGGCCAGAACTTCTAATTTCTAGTCTGTGTTCTTCCACTGATGTGCAATGTTGCCCTAGGCCTTACAATGTCTATATTCCATTTTCACCGTCTTCAGGTGGAGACAGTGGTACTTGTTTCACTTAGTCAAAGTAAGTATCAGATGTATTGGGGCTGATCCACAAAAAGTCTTAGCTGTCATAATATTCATCTAATAGCAAAGTAACAGAACCCTTGCTCAGATGCTAGCTAGCTTGGAGGCACTGCAAATCTCTATGCACTTAGCATGTTAGCAATCACATGCATGTCTATGTGCTTAGGGCTGTGTGTTTCTCACACAGCTGGTGTTCAGGAATTCCCAGAAATATCTGAACATCAGTAATTCCTGGTACCTCACTCAGACCATTGGAATTCACAGGCAAGAGATCCACAGGCAGATCGCTGCTGGTGATCCCAGGTCATAGGGATCAGCTTGGCAGATAGTCTAAGGAAGGTCCATGGACCAGTGAATACACAAAATATAAAATAAAGGTCTTAGCACTTCAATTGGCACCGTGAATCCCTCATGGAACGAGTGCCTTTCTATTGCTCAGAATACATTGCCTGTCTCCCACAGAAAAGCATGATGGAGACATCTGCCTCCTCAGCACATCCATTGCTGTTTAGCATGCTATTTTTGCATAGATTCTTTCCTTTGGGTGCCTTAACACGCTTAATTCATTAGCATTAGCAGCCAAAATGCTGCAATTGAGTGTTGGGAATCCTACAAGGCAACCAAATGCCAAATATTTAGGTGAAGTTTAAGCCCCATTATGACATGAAACCACCACATAGACTGAGCTGCTAATCATCAGTAAAAGCAGCTCACTTTTCAGAAGGATTGAGCAAATTCACTTCATACAAGAGAGCTTCCTAGGCATTAGATGCTAATGGATCTTCTAATTAGCACAGGGTAAACACCTCTTCTCTTTACACATTATTGTCTTGATTTTAAGACGTGATCATTTGTGATCTGCCTGGACTAAAAATATTGTGCTGTTATTATACAGAAATATGTTCTGTAAGTTGCCACATAGAAACAAGTAATGTTCCTTGACACCATGCATTCTCTGTCACAAAATATTAGCCATTAAACTAGTAAGCAAGCTGAATATTTAAAAATAGTTTTCCCATGAATAACATAACATCTGCATACTATGTAATGCTAAGGTCTGCTATAAACATTTCTATAGGTGTTGACTAGGTATTATCTGCACATTTTGCTAATGGTTTTGCCACTCAACACCCTGATTCATGGCAGTGAAATTTCAAATTACAGCAAAGAACTTTAAATTCAAATAAATGTCCTCTGCAAGCATAAATAATAAAAAGAGTAGGAATTCACAGAACAGAATGTGATATGCATTTAATAGTATCTGTAACTAGTTGTTCTTAAAAAGAATGCTAAATTATGCAATATTTGATTTAAATACTCACCACACATCCTTGAGCCACAGAGTATATTAAGATCACAATGAAAATACACAAAATGGTACGAATTTGTATAGTCAGGCACCCTGGAAAACACTAAAGAACAGAAGAATAAAGATTTAAAAATAAAGATTTAAAAAATATTTTCTAAAGTGTGGTTGTTATTGTTTAGTAGGCTACAAAAAAGAAGTGAAGAAAGGACAAGGAATTTTGCCTGCACTGTAAGTTGTGAAAAAGGCATGCAGTTATAAATGTGTACATGTGTTTTAATGGTAATTGCATTTTTGGAAATAATAAATGTGAAATTTTTATTACTGTATATTATTTTTCACTATACTTAAAATTCTTTGAAAGGTTAGTAGGATGTCTGCTCACAATAAATACATTAAATTAGGATGCCATTTGATTTTGTTCCCATGGGGAAAATACCCAAAAGATCTTTTGCCTTGCAAATTATCAGCTACAGACAGTGATCCAAGAGAACATACTGCAGTAGCATGGAATTTGGGAGTGATATTTCTGTCTTCTGCTATAACAGCCACATTAAATGCCAGGGTAGTTTTAATTATCAGGACCCATTAAAAATATTGAATTTCTTAGAGCGGAAAGAGTAGTAGAGGACAAAAAAGTCTGGTGGAGTGGAGTCTTGTGAATCTCTTGCTCATCTCCAATTTTACCCTCAATCCATCAATGGGAAGTGTGAAGTGCTGTGAGCACACATGAAGCCAGTGACAGAAGGTGAGAGAAGAAGGATGTGTCTGTCAAGCACTAGTACTTATGCTTGTTCTAGTCATACTGAGCTACTTTGATCTCAGGGAAAGCTGCTTTCCTCCTTCCCCTTCACAGAGGGAGTTTGGGACATCTAGGGGGATCTAGGGGATCCACAACATGTCTTTGAGACTACAGGAATTCTTTGGTGCCTTCAAGGGGCCARAATCAGCTCTAGGAAACAATGAAATTTAAAGGGGGGGACAATTGTGTTTTGCTGAAAAGGAGGGGGCTCAGACTCATCAAGGCTGGATTTGACTTAAGATCAGATGGAGTGAGAGAAAGACTAATTTTTGGATGAAAGTCATGAGTCCTGAATAAAACCTGTCTATCTGCTGAGTAACAACAACAACAAAAATACAGCTTCCAGCAGGCCACAGAGTAGGGGCTTCTGTGGCCTTGAGACAACAGAAATCATGTATTGAAATGCCTCCTCTTCCTTTCACACATGCACAGAAATTTCCGCTGTGTATGTGACCAGAGTTCAAAGTCTGAGAGAGTCACCAGTGAATTGGCTTCACCTGTGTTGCAAAGCATCGAAATACAGCAAATAGAGAGGCAACAAAAAACATGTGTGTATTATGTGATTTACAAATACACTCTGGCTTCAATATGGATTAAGTCCACATAAATATAGCTGGGAAATAACCAGTGTAATATCAGCAGTAGATTTATATAAACACAGTAAAAACAGAACGGGCCTGAGTTAAATGGGTTACACCAGCAACTAGTTTAACTGTTAGTCAGCTTCATTAAAATACTCTGGGATATCTAGGGTATATCGCTTTTAATAAAACAATGATCATATTGTAGAATAAAAATCCTGAACTGTAAGAATCTCACATTGGAACAATTACTGTGTCTCAAGGAAGAGAATAGAGCAGTGTCAAAAATTACGAGAAGAAGGGATAGAATATTTCTGCACTTCATCATCATCATACCTCATCGTAGGATAATTCAGGTTGGAAGGGAGGCCCAAGAGTGGATGCAGTATACTGGATACGGCCTAATGAGTGCTGAGTAGGAGGGATAATCACTTCCACCGATCTACTTTTAATACCGCCCAGGATATTATCAGCCACCTTTGCTCCTGGGGCACACCACTGGCTCATGTGCACCTTGCGCTCTGCCACAACCCCCAGGGTCTTTTCCATGGAGTTGCTCCCCAGCTAGTTTGTCCCCAGGCTATATCATTGCAGGGGGGTCTTCCCAGGTGCTGGGCTTGGCATAGGTCTCTGCTGAATTTCTCATGTTGGCTCATTCCTCCAGCCTCTCCAGGTCCCTTTGAATGGCAGCCCTGCCTATGAGTGTGTTGGTTGTTCCCCCTAATTTGGTGCCCTCCTCCAAGTCATTCATAAAAACATTAAACAGGACAGGTCCCAGTACTGACCCCTGCAGTATTCCACTTGTTACTGGCCTCCAGGTAGAGTATGACCCATTAACCACTACCCTCTGAACTTGATCATCCAGACTGTTTTTTATCTGTTTAGTTGTCCAGCCATCTAGTTGTCCAGCATCTTGACTGAAATCCTATGCACATGTGACATGAAACATATGCATCTTTGTCCCTATAGCTAAAATGCCTTTATAATCATTTTGTACAAAGGAAATACATACATTCCATTAATTCACTTTGCAATAGAAGAAATTTAAGAATGAATTCCTTATCACTCATAGAGGTAAAAGCAGTAATAACAAAATGCTGAGAATCCCCATAGTTTGAAGATAATGTTCCATGGTTAATAACGACAAGGCAATAATGCTGATTCAAAGAGCTGTCTGACACATTGCATAGGCATTTTGTTTTGTGGTGCATATATGTTATAAAAGTCATCATGTTAGGCTACTGAGTTAAAAAGGAAAATAAAACATTAAAAGGTAAAGTATGAGAGACATGGCTGAATTAAAGCTCTGCCTGGCACTTAAAAGTTTATACTTCTGACTTTTGGTCCTTCTAAGATTGCATCTGCTCTTTTATGTTAGCATAGCATTTAGGGGGATTTTAGAGCAATTTCCTACAAACTTCATCTGTATTTCTAGCATTCATTCACAGAACAACAGATGATAAACTACTGTGCATTTCTGAGACAAAAGAGATCATCAAAATTACTCCCAAGTAGTTGTGTAAGTTTATAAATAAAGATCTGCTCTGTACCAGATACTCTGCTAATTAAACTATTTATGCGTCCATGAAAACAATTACTCTCCTCTTGCCAAAGGGCATTTTTTCTTAACTAAAACTGAGTGTGTGCTAATCAGCAGAACTGATTAACTGTGTAGGTGTTTTGTCCTGATATTTGTCTGAAAGGACTAAATTTAGATCAAGCCAGTAAAGATTTATTTCACCAGAAAATTAGTCTGCAATTCCTTTATTCTGACCTGGCAGKTTTTCTCTTTCTACAACTAAATGTCCTTCTGCTTCATTACTGTTGTGAAAATGTAATGTAGGAGAATTAATCATTACTAAAGGTTTTGTAAAGGCCAGGGGTGCACATGTAAAACATTGTCCTTTACAGTCAATGGGAGCTTTGGCAGGAAAAGTTTGGAAAACAGAAAGGAAGTTAGCAGGACTTTACACTCAGACATCAGTCAGCATGGAAGGGACAACTAGCATGTTTTGTAGTCAGAAAGGAGAAAAAGTCAGGTCAAAGCAGTTGTTTATCTGGGCACTGTAATGATTCTATAGCTAGTGGCAGATATTCAGGTAAGATGCTGCAAAAGAAAATGCATAGCATTAATGGCACAGAACTCATTCTGCGCTGCTGTAATGATGGCTCATGTAAAAAGTCTACCTTCATGGGAATCATCTTTCTTTCTGGAGTTCCTAATACATTACTTTGCAACAAATTAGGACACATAGATTTCAGAACAAGACTTCAAACTCTCTGATGCTGTGAAGCAGGCACCGATGCTCTCTGTTCCAGACAAACAAAGCATTGTCACCCAAAGGAAGAATAGTCATAAAATCTTAAATCACTTACTTGTACTCGTGTGACATGTAGGTACATAATACAAGCCACTAAGAAGCATATGCAGAACACCAGGAGAACAAGAACTATGGTACTCCTAGAATCAAAGCACAATAGAAATAAAGCAGTGCAACTCTGTAGTAGATGAGAACCAACAGAATAAGGGTCCTTCTGAAGGAGTATGTTAGATGAACACTGGAGGACTTCCCCCCTCACTCCTGCTGTAAAACTAACAGTCATAGGGGAAATTCTGCTAGTTTCTTTCCCTGTTGTTTTACTTCAAATCTGACAGCAAAATGTGCTGCTCTCAAGAAGAAGAAATCTGTAAATGTTCTTGTATGTGGTACCCACTAGGACCTTAGCAGGGAGATCAAAGCATCTCAAAAATTCAACTGTACAATGTCTCAGGAGTGAATCTTTCTAATCTTAGGTTAATGAAGAATATCCAGCACCATATCTCCTGTAAGTGGAGAGTGCAACCCAATTACTTGGCCTTCAGGCCTTGGCAGTTGTATAACAGATACCAGATTCTTTTCTTTTCTCATCTCTCCTCAAAGATTCAGAAATCAGAGGTCAGTCAACTCAGTCACTTAACAGGTCAAATACAATCAGACCAGACTGTGATCTCTTCTTTTTATGAAACAAAGCAATCCCTTCCTTTTGAGACTTTCTCAATGGTTAAAAAAATCTTAGATTTTACAAAGATGCTCTAATAAATCTTATAATTCTTAATCTTCCTTCTCCTGATCTTCCAAAATAGGTCTGCTCTATATGAGAAAAAGGGTATCGGCCTGGCATTTCCCTCCTCTAGCAAGCCTGTTATTGAAATAGTACCTTATGGATGTGAACAACCCGGCTAAAATTAGACCACTAGTGCTGGTGCTCTGATTTATGCTAGGGAATATCCTGGTCCCATGCCAGCTATGGGACCAAGACTACATAACAGTAGCATAACATGACCCTCACACCTTTTTTCTAGTCTTGTGAGAACAACCCAGCCAGACCAAAAGATGTGAATCATGGCTGCATCTCAGAATCACAGAATGGTTGAGGTTGGAAGGACTTCTGGAGATCATCTAATCCAACCCCCCTGCTCAAGCAGGGTCACCTAGAGCACGTTTCCCAGGACTGTGTCCATACATGCATGCCTGTATGTATATGTGCCCTTGACTATCACTGAGGTGATAGTATTATAAGGTTATAACACTGGAAGAAAGAGAGGGCATCCCTCCTGCTGTAGAATTTCTCAGTATTTGGCCTTGATTCCAAACTCCTATAAGAATTCCCACTAATACACCAGCAGGGTAAAGGCTATTGTGTATTATGCATATCCAGAATAGGGAGGTGACTCTAAATGCTGTCATAGTACGAATTCTAAATACAAGTAATAATAGACAGCAGGCTCCCCAACGCTTTTAGACAACTGGCTTTTATTCAGGATGGTGGTAGGCTACAAAAAAATGCAGGGGGTATGATTGCAACAGCGTCTTTTAAGGCAGCAACAGCAAACAACTGCTGCTTGTGCCGATTTGGACCCTGACAGAGATTTGGGTTGGCATTTGCAACAAAGAGTCACATTGTTTTTTAAAAATAAATGCAGCACAGGACATCAGAAAGGTTCATCACCAGTGCTTTTAGTGGCTACGCTGTATGTGTGCCTCCATAACTGGACAGCTTAGGTTGATGTGAACATAGCCTTACTTTCACCAGCTCCATCTGGGGACATAAATACCTCTTGAGCTGAGAAACTGTTTTGCTCAGATGATCACAAGAATTGTGAGAATGTCAAGTCCATTGCTTTTTGTGTATTTATGCAGCAACTGGCTTTCTTACAACATTTTCTCCTCCTTAGATTTTGAACCTCCTCCTTGGAATATTGTGATACATGTCAAACACCATTTTAATCACCTCTCCCATTATAGTAACACGTTACACTTCTTGTCTTGGCTGTTGCATTCTCTCATCATACTCATAACTACTTTTGGCAATCTAAACAGCAACTTAAAGTTCAAAGTTTTGTGGAGAGGGGAAATTTTCTGCTACATCCAAAGTTTCAGTCTATCTCATTGTTGCATCTGGTGTCACAGCTAGAGAAGGATAAGCCCAGGCTGGTACTTTGATGGTCTAAGTACATCTCCCACAGACACTGGAAGAAATAACTTTGACAATTCAGCAAGTGGCTTTTCTAACTGACCCAGCAATGAACCAATCCATCTGTGTGGCATTCAGTGGTCAGGTTCTGCTGGAGCTCCTGTGCCTGTTGGATTAGAGCTTCAGCTGTATCTCTCTCCAGCTGGTCTTTAAGAAGTGATGCTACCGTTTGGAAAGATTACAAACCTGCCATTTATATGATTCACTGAAAGTCATTCTAGTTTCAGCTAGGCTACTATTCTTTGTCTTTCCCTGCTCTAAAATGCTATGTACTGCAGCAAGTCTTTGCTTCAGAAGTAAGTGAAACAGTTCTAAACTATGCTTCAGCTAGTCAGCAGAGGTCTATGGTAATTACATGATTTCTGTAAGTGGCTTGGAATTCTTCAGCTGAAAGGTGTTATATAACAACTTCAAATGGTGACTATTACTATTTAGCAATAATGGTGTCTCTCAAACTTTCTTTTAAAAATAATAAATCCATATAAAAGTATTATTCTAACTGGGGATGTGTAAATAGAAAAGAGCTGGGCTAATAATGAGATTTTCAAAAGCATTATTCTGTGGCCAATTCTATCCCCATTGAAATCCGAATAATAAGTAAAAGTGGCGTAAATCTAATTTTGAATGTTTTTGATACTCTCAAATGAAAAAGGGTATTTTTAATCATTTTTATAACCTGAAAAATAATTACAGCTACTTATTATAACCCTTAGATGTGAAAGCGAAGTGTAATTAATTTTTTCTTTAATAGGCATTCATACAGAATGGACAAAACTGAGAATTAATTGCTAAATTATATCACTCAGAAATAAGGAATCGGTTAAAACACACCCCCAAATATGTCATGAGTATTTGGCTATGTTTATTTTGGTGCAGCCAAGGTCTGACTGTAGCTCATATATGAATGGCCAAACTAACCTTGCATTAGGCAGCTTGGGTAGTGAGAGCTTTGATACCAAAAAGCTCAATGCAGGCTATAAATTTGTGTTGAAAAGCTGGATGGATACTTCAGTGCTTAGTCCCTGATAAGCTCTGCATAGCTTTATCTATATTGCTATCAATATCCAAACTAATTGGTTCAAAGCCAGCTCACACGCATCTAGAAAAGCTACAGTAACACCTTTATTTTCAGTGTAGAAATGTTTTAAATTAAATCTAGTTTTGCAGATTTCAGCATTTTCTTCTCCCAAATGCATCTTTCCAAAAATTATAAAGACAAAAAGAAGAGAGCAGGGAAGAATTTGTTTTAAACAAGCCAGCTATGACTAATGCCATGGCTACTTTGGACAAATGGAAGAGATAACAGTCAGATTCAGGATATACCAAGAGAGACTCTCCAGTTTGAGAAGCTGCAGACCTGGCGCTAATAATCACTGTTTGAATTCTCATTCCAGAGACTTTAATGTTTTGATTTGTGCAGGATGCCTGAGGACGTTCCACTTTGAATTATAATGGCAAAAGACAGAAACTTACTGTGGTATTATTAGAAGGTAGACAAGGCCAAATAAGGCAGCTAGAATTAGTGAGAGAACTACAGCACTGGTGAAATACTCATCCTGAAGCTGGTGATACTGTTAAAGAAAGGAAACAGATTAAGACAGTGAGCATTTTACGTACACTCATCCACCCAGTCTTACTGATTCTCGGCAAGAAAGAACTATAGCCTAAAATAAAACAAGCCTCTAGCCTTTTAAAAACATAGGAATAAACATTTCTCAACTTACATAAAAAATGGATGAGGCAAGTCTACGTAAGATTTTCCTTGATAACCACCTGTTTCAGCTGTTCCTATCGGTCCAGACATTTATTTTTCAACTTGGAATTAGTCAGAGCTGGGCTAGGCCCAAGTATGAGTTTGTTTTTCAAAGCAAAAAGGATTCAGACATTTTGAAGCAGGAGGAGGAGGTGCTCCCTCCTTCCTCCACCTATTCTTCATAAAAAAACCACCAAAACCCCCTAAGGCTGCCTGCAAGGGGCACTGTCACCACAGATGTTCTCAAAAGCACATTGAAAGGTAGAGTGGAAATAGCTCCTAATGGGAGACCCAGGGCTATTTTTTAGCAATTATTGTTTCTGATTTCACAAAATCATGATGCTTACAATAGAACACATTTCAGGGGCTAAAATTATGTCAGTTTTCTCAGAAATACTTGGATTTCAATCTCATTTACACCACCATAAACTAGAGTTTATTTCTATCAGTTAGACAGAGTTATTCTAAATTTACACCAAAACAACTGAGACTGGGCTGTGATTATAACCTTAGAAGGCAAGCAGTTGAGTGAGAATACATGCATGACTTTTAAAAATAAGTAGAAACTGAGGCCAGCATTTCACATACTCTAACCCTATAATACAAGTATAGCATAGCATCTTGCAACATCCTCAGAAGATTTTCTCAGGGAATAGAGTTTACAGCAAATAGTTCCAGATTATAACATGTCCGTATTATTGTTATGTACTTGCTACGCTCATGTCTTGTTTTAAACAGGAAAAAGTGTGAAATACAGACCTGTCTGGGAAAACACATTCTTTGCATTGAGAAATGACAAGCCATCTCCTGGAAGTTTGGGGGTATTTTGTGTTGCAAGATTAAAAAAAGAAAAAATCATCCATACGAAAGACAATTTTTGAAGTTCTAAATATTTCCAAAAGACACCATATACTTGACCTGAAACATTCCATTCCCTTCAGTAAACCTCATTTACTTTAACTGTCATACACAAAGAACTTTCTTATTTTGAAAGCAAACAGTTAAAATTCAATAATAAATCACTGTGGAAACTTGAAACCAAAGTTAAAGCTCCAGACTTTAAACGAAATTCAGCCTGATGTGGCACACAACCTCCTGACTTGAAACAGTATCCTAGACTATCTACACATCTAGACTATCTATGGTATCCTAGACTATGACGTGACTTGCAGTAGAAAAATAAATTAAAGGCTTCTGCCAAATTATTCCGAAACCATATTACTTTCACTTTTTTCTCACTTAAAATAAAGCTTAAAAACCCAAACAAAACCCATACAATGTAGGAATCAACAACTCTACTTTGATAACTCTTCCACCATATATATACTTATAAAACTGAAGCAACTCCACTCCCTCCAGCACAGTCACGCTGGCATGAGATCACAACCTTTATCTGAGTTTTAGGCTTTTCTTTATATTTTATAGGATGGGTGGGATCAACCCTTATCAGGCTATACATGCAGAGGGAAGCTTCCTGCTGTCATTCTCCAGAACAGACAAGAAGGAGGCAGCCACATTGCCACAAAATATCATTACACAGGTGACACAGACCAGGCGCTTCAGGGAAGTAATAGGAAGACCAAAGCATGGGAAACATAATATAATGAGGGGAGAAGCTTTATGAGGAGAAAGATACAGATCTTTCTTTTTATCCCCTCCAAGTGCTTCCACAGAAGGTGGAGATATCGTCTTCCTCTTAGTTAAGAGAGTGCAGAACATTATTTGAAGACAGAGAGCAGAGTTTAGGTACTGTCTGAAAACAAGCAAGCAAACAATACTAGCTGGCCCATGGTCAGCAAAATCAGCAAAAATAATTTAAAGAAACTTACTTTATTCTCACGTTCAATTTGTTTATACTTCAGGGTAATGAAATTCAAGTCAGCCATCTCGGATTCTGTATGCCGGGCCTCTATCAAACGGCTGATATATCTGTTTACTCGAGTTCCTGGAGTGTTGTATACAACATTTGTAGAAAAAGAGGAACGATTCCTGAGTTTTTCAGAGGCTGTCCTTAATGCTCTCCTCTGTAGCACAGATGAAGAAAGGAGCATATATTTTATTAATATTGAAATTTATTATTGTTATTCATACTATCGCAAGTTCACAGACAGGATGAGGATTTCATTAAGCAAAGTACTACAAAAGTTGGAGATCTTGTCTCAGTATGATTACCACCTCTTTAAAATTCCTTAGCTGAAAACCTGATCTCATTAAAATCAATGACAAAATTGCCACTGCTTTCCAGGATTTTAATTCTCATCCTCAGAAGTTCCCTTTACATACTGTCCTTTCTGAAACTTCTCTTCCATTAAGGAAATAAACAGTTTGACCCCAATCAGCATGACTTTATCTAGCAAAATAGTTGGAAATGTTTACATCACGAAAGATGTGAAACTCTGGACATCATGAAGACAAGATAACCAGGCTATTCATGACAAAAGGGAAGTCCTACTGTCCAGAACTGTCCAGGTAACAATACATATCGGAAATGAAAATTTTCCTTAACCTCTTGCATGGTGATCATATATGACTTCAAAGAGCCCAAAATACCAAGTATTCCTACTTCTAACTCACCTGAGTGGCTCTCTTTTTAAGACCTCTTGGGCATGCTTTGAGGGCACTTGCAGATCCATCTGGAGCAGTCTAACAAATGATCAGAGTTATCCACAACTGCGTTTCACCAGGGTTAAGTCTTCCATGACAGCACAGCTGACAAGATGATCACTTACAGTTCTTTAGAGTGCAAAAAATTTATCTCAAAACATATCCAAAAAGGATTTTAGAAAATCTGTCTCACTTTTTATTGAGAGATACTAGGGCACTCACAGAGATGGTGAACAGCATCTCAGCCATGATGCTGTTAACCTTCAGCTGAGGGAGATGTAATTTACACCACTAGGGCTAGATCTGCACTAGTAGGTCTGTCCATGCCTCAACAYGCACTAAAAGGATCAGGACCTTCACAAAATGCTCTTGTAGCTGCAGCATTTCTTAAACATGGAGTAAGAATGATGTAGGCCAGTCTTTTAACAGAAAAAACAATCACCTAATGGTTATCATAGTGAGCGGGAAGGAAGGGACATCATTAATTAAATATCCTTTTCACCTCAAAAGGGGTCAAGTCTTACTTTCCAGAAGGGTTTTAACATCCAGGCTATAGAGACTGTGCTGGGCTTGAATCTCCACACATTCCTACTGCAGGAATGATACCATTGTAAAGCAAATAATCGGAGATTCTTAAAGAGTGAGCAAGGAGACAGAAGTGTGACTTCACAGCACAAAATTTAGGGCATTCACCAAAAGTAATGAATGTCCTGAATTTCAGACCATCCTTCACACACTGTGCATTTTCTCTAATCACTACCTAAGGTGAAATAACAGAGATGGGGGAGCCAGGACCAGGACACAGACTTCTCCTTTTGTCAGCTGAATGCTGTAAATGCAATTGAAGAGTCAAGGTGCCTCTTGTTTGCCCTTCAAAATAAGCCTATTCAGGCAAGTTAAACTACTTTTGTATAGTTAAAATAATTTTTTTTATCTAACACCTGCAGAGTTCAAGAAGACCATTCAAAACATGAAATGACAAGTCTGCTCAGGGGACAAGACACTTTTGGCTCAGGATATAATCAGTAGACTCTTTGGTGCTTCTGTCATCAAGCTGTTATAAAAGACACTTAATTTCTTGGTTCAGAGCAGTCATCATTTAACAGCCTACTTTTTAAAGGCTTTATTACAAAATATCCTTCTAAACCAGATGATAAAAAGCAGTGGTCATCACCATTCAGGTAATTCAGTAAGAATGGCAGTTTCCTGTCTTATTCCACATGAAGCAGTTCTTGTAAGATTCTCACTGAACAAGAAATGAACGACAGTAGTCCATTAACTAACATATCAGTTTGTATTACATGTATATGATATTTGAATACTTATGAACAGTGGAAAGGGGTAACTGCTGGCTGATAACTTAGCTTTGTGATCCCAAAGATAATGAATCTTAGCAAAGATAAAATACCTTTCCACGTCCTGTTTTGCTGGCTAGATATGTAGAGAGAAGGTAATATCAGTATTAAATGACTATGAGGCTACTTGAAGTACTTTTCTTCAAACTATCAGATCCCATTACTTGTAATGTTGTCTGTAGTGTAAGAACTAATTATTTCAGCATGGAAAATACTCTTGGGGATATACATGGATAAGGGCTTTCAAACCTGAACTTCTATTTTTTGTTGCCCACAACAGAAATCTTAGTCTGTCAGTGATCTACTTTTATAAACATTTCTAATCCTAGATAAAGATATTCTCTCATAGGAGAGATTTTTTGTAATCCAAATGGAAGCCTACAGCATAGTAGTAGCAGTGAGAAAAACAATTTTTAATTAAAGAAAACACATTTATGTGAAAATCTGGAATAAATGGAAGTTATTCTCATATATGGAATAAACTCTGTTATGTATTATTCTATTCTAAATAGGGTTATAGTTACCATGCTTAATCAAATTAGCTATTGCTCACATATAATTACTTTTGCTAGGTCTCCTATTCTTTTTTTCTAATATTATTTCATACAGTAGACTTACATGATGTTCCATATGCGGTCAAGATACAGCATTTTGCCAGAAATTAAATAGATAAATAAATGCTCTCCAGTATTGTGCTGGCTTCAAAGCCTTAACAGCCATAGCTAGTTTTACATGATTTGAGGACTAATGGTCTCTGAAGAGACCCTGGATTGCAACACAGTCTATTTATATTAAAGCCTTATGTCACATTCCATGATAAAAGTCCCCTATCAGGTACAAATACTTGAAAGAACAACTGGTTCAGTTAAAGATAGCATTTTAGAAATTCACTCTGAATGTTCTGACATGAGAAAATTTACATCAGATCCCTAGCAAACCCATATCTGGATTTTCTGTGTATACTACCATATTTATACATACATACACACAAGACACATCATAAAGGATTGCACATGTTTCAAAGAATGTGTGGGTTACTTTTTTTAAATACTCAAAGAACAGTACTAATTCACTATTGAAAGATCATATTCAAGCTATGTCTGCCCTGTCTATGGACAATTTTAAGAGCAAACTTGGTGTTTCTGAACATCTTCACTGAAATTCTATTTCAAAGGAACTAACAGAATATTTTACCCCCCAGAGGAAACACATGCATATACAAAATCCAAAGTAGAAAATTTATAATGGTGTTTGAAAGTAAGATTTATATTGAAACTTCAATAGATGTCTCTTACTAAAAAAAAGTAGAGTAACCAGTCAAGATGTATTCATCTGCTGACTTGGAGCATTCACGTAGCAACCTATGTAATATTGCCATCTGCTGGCAAAGAAAATGAAACCAGCAACTCTTCAAACTTTTTTTTCTTTCTATACAAATTTCTGGTTAGATCCATGCACAGAAAAGCAATTATGAGTTATAGCATTACACGTCATTCAAGACTGCTATGTTTAATATCTGTATTACGGACTAAGAGCAACCTTTTTTACAAATCACTTGTCTTTCATTTTTTAGAGAGCCATCTAGTGATACAAAATTACTCTGTTATTTTACATTTGGTGCTATGAGCTTGAACTGTGGTGGACTCAGGATACAAAAGACTAGCTCTTGGTAACTGCATAAGTAGCCTCAGAAACTCTAATCCCTGTGAAAGAAGTCCTCAACAGAAGCCACATAGGATGCCCGTGCTGACTCAGTCAAGTGGAGCTTCAAACTGGAGACCAGTTATATTTTAGCTTCATCTCCACTGCGAAACCCCTACATGCATTTCCTGTTGCTGTGAGCACCAGATGGCTCTAGGTCCAGGAAGAATCCCAGAAACTCTGCTATCAGCTGGCCAGGTCACCTCATGTTTTCTCAGAGCAAGGCTGGTTCATGTGGTCCTGAAACCCATGCCTGAAGAGCCCACAGGAATTACCTTATCGTCATCCTCGCACGTCATGACATTGGAGAAAGGGATCTCTGCTTTGAACATCTTACGACAGTGCATGAGCTGAACGAGCAGGTAGCAGACTGTCTTGAACTTCATTCTTTTGGCAGGCTTTATGTCTGAGAGAATCAGTCCAGGAAATATCTGTTGGTCAGAAAAATAATATTTATAACCATGATTACAGTCACATATGGACATACATACCTACAGACATTGACACCATCTAGTGGTCAGAATAAAGCAATATCACAACACAGTATTCTGATCAAGCAGCAATGCATCTTATATCTGCAGGTAGACTACTTCATTTTTTTTAACCTGATGTATAAAATCTATTGAATAGTATTTAAGCACATACCCTACATTTTGGAAACTGTTTTCCTATAGAAATAAAGAGTATTAAAAAAGAGCATTAATAACAAACACAAAAGAGGCAATATTTGTATTTCTTTAACCTTAAAATAATCTCTTAAAAAAAAAAAAGGAAAAGTAAAGAGGAGATTAGCATTCTTATTAACTGCTTTTAAAAATATATAATTTCAGTCTTGTTCTTATGTACTTATTTTCTTAATTTAGCTTCTGGGAAGCCCATTAAAAGCAGAAGAAGATAGCTTTTGCTTTTAAGATACATGTGCACATGTGCCCTAAAAGGAGACTTTGAGGCAACTGTGATTACATCTTACATCCCATTTCTTCAAAGCAAGAAGCATTATACCACAGAGAAATATTCTCACAGGGTTGTGCATAACCTACTCCCTTTACCACAGAGCTCCCAGTTCAGCAAGAACATGCTGACTTTAGCACACCCCAAGTACCTGTTCAAATGCTTTCATAGATCTGATTAAGGACCATCCWTTATTCTGTCCTCGGAATTTATACCAATCTTATTCATGTTTATGGCATGTGAACAACATCCACGAGAATTGTGAAAGGACCCCATACTATCACAATGTAAGATTAATCTATTCTGGAACAAAAAGATAATAAGAAGCAACACAGGATTTGGTGCATGTGTTCCTAAATACAAAAGACACAGAGCAAATCACACTTCAAAATCATTTTTGGAATGCTCTATAAAAGACAAATGGCATTGAGGATTTGCTGTCCAGTCTTCACAACATTATGATTTACCAGAACACTTTACATCACTACTTAAATGATCAAGGAATAAAGAATGAGGTAAATTGGAAGCATTTGCTTAATGCATTTTTTCATGGATGTCTAAATTCAGAGAGACTGGGGCAAATGACCACATGCTTATATCCTGAATGGCATCTCAGATATTGGTTTGCTATGCTGTTTAACACGTACAGCTATGCGTTTGCATCTTCTAGAGAATCAACAGTGTATCCTATTGAGCTATCAGAGCTCTGTTCAGTCAGTTACACCGTAACYATGAAACACAAAATGACTTGTGTAAGAATAGTTGTACATTTTTATTAGCATATGATTATGTTATAAACATGTGACATGTTTTAAATGGGGAAAGGTTTGTAGGTGTGCACGTGTACTACACTGTGCACTGAAAGGCTGAATAAAGCCAGGTAACATAACCTGCACTGTACTGCACAATCACCAGCTGGAGTCTAAAAGGACACTAGTGTAATGCATAATTTCTTGATTAAGTATAGCTTTAAAAGATCTCCATTAAGAGATTTCCAGTATGAACTCTCTCTTTTGAGGACTTTCTGGCAGAACACTCACTGCTGGATTGCAACAACTACCTATTATATTTTATAATACTGTAATACTATATAAGGGTATTCACATATTAAATAGCTTGGGACACCAAGTAGATTATTCCTAGTAAAGATGGGTGGTAGGTTGGAATATGGCAAATATGATCTAACATTTGCACTATCTAAAACATAGGTGCTAATAACTCTATTTACAAATGTTCCTAATGTAACTCCTCTCAAAGCACTATTTTGCTCAGTCTCCCTATCAACCTTTTGATACAACAAAAACAAGCAAGACTTTCTTTCTTGAAATTCCTTCCAGTTTTGCCTTTTGCTTCATTTATTAAGACACAGAGATAAAAAAACACAGAGATAAAAAGATGCAGATGTTACCAGGTGTATTACATCTCATGAGATCATGAGCTCTCCCTTCTATACGTTGGTGACAAACAGCTCAAACCTTTCCACTGTGGACATTGCATTAGTTAGGACATCTTCATTTTTAGGACTCCACTAGGCTGGCTCAGAAAAGATGCTCCTAAAATGAGTACAAAGAGCTACAGAGACTTCCTGAAAGCCTTCATTAAGGAAATGCCACAGAAGAGATGCAAGAGTGGCAAAGACCAGGTACAACATCTTGCTAGTAAAAGATCCAAGAAGGTATGATTGAGAAAGGCAAGCACATGGACACAAACATAGTCTCCCACATGGACTGGAAGTCCTACAAAAAGAACAGAAATTAAACTTTCCTTGATGTAAACCTCTTACGGTAGCTGCATTTCTGTGTATAGTCAGAAGCTTGAAAACTTGCAGTGAATACATTTTCTCTCAGGCAGTGTGCTCCCTGCACACATGGCTTTCCCTCAAACATATGTTTTTACGTATTCCTGAATATATCTTTGAAGAATTAGGTAGAGCAAACATTTTTGGCTGACACCATCCACTGTTCTGGTCTTCTGTAGAGTTTATCAGCATATATTATTTCAATGGTGTACAGCCTTTGGATGCTGGAAATACAGCTGATTCAAATCAAAGTCTTTCAACTCAGATCACTCAAAAAAATGAAGTACTGTGTCCATTTTGGGGCTCCTCAGTATAACACAGACACTGACAAACTGGAGTGAGTTCAACAGAAGGTCACCAAAATGATTAGGGTGCTGAAGCATATGACATATGAAAATTGCCTGAGGGAATTCAGTCTGTTTAGCCTGAACAAGAGAGGGCTAAGGAGGAATCTAATAGCTATCTTCAGCTGCCTAAACAGCGGTTATAGAGAAGACAGAGCCAGACTCATCCCAAAGATGCACAGCAAAAGAACAAGAGGCAACAGACATAAGTTGAAGAATGGGAAATTCCAATTAGACATAAAGAAAAGGTTTTTTAACCATGAGGGTGATCAAACACTGTAGCAGGTTGCCTAGAGAGGCTGCAGGATCTTCACCCTGGGAGACACTCAAAACTCAGTTGGACAAGGCTCTGAGCAATCTGATGCAATTTCAAAATTGAATCAAACTTCAAAGTTGGCCTTGCTTTGAGCAGGGGTTTTGGCCAGATGACCTCCAAAGGCCCCTTCCAAATTAAAGTACTGTCTGATTCTGTGAAAACAGGTGGAACATGTATAGATTCTGCTCTTCACAGCAGGCCTAGGCCCTAATCACCCAAGTGACATTGCAGTACACACAGCAGGGTACACTGGCAGTTCCCAGATCATGTGTAATTTATATATGGCTTTTTTTTTTTTTTGATCTGGTGATTGCAGGACATACAAATTCTGCACTGGGAGTGGGGAACTTCCATTCTACTACTATATATACAGCATAAAAGCACACATAAAGAAAGGAATTCTCTCCCACTTTAATCTCACAAATCTCATCCCTTTAATTTTTTTTAATACTATTTTTACAGCAGAACAGTACTTTTGCCACAACGAAATTTCAAGCAGAATATTTCAATGAGCTCACCTTCTGCAGTAAGCCTCTGATAATAGCAAGAAACGCGGTAGAGTCTGTTGAAACAGACTTTAAAAAAAAAAAAAAAAAAAGCCATCTTTCACTCTGCCTTTTCTCTGAACTTGCTCCAGGCCAGCATTACAAGAAAGCCGGACTGCAGCATTCTCATTCCAGCTCATTCTGTCAATGCATTTTACTTTCACAATTCTTGTTTTGACCCTAGGGATCATCCCTTATTCTGTTCTCTGTTCATTTGCTTCATAATTTTAGGAAAGGTTGTTTGTTTGCTGCAACACAGCCAGCAAATCAGGTTAAGAGCTGGGATTTTCTTCCAGAGCACTATGAAAGCAGCCAGACAGACTATCTAAAGGTTTGTGAGGCTCTTTAAGCATGCAGAAAACAAACAATCGCTGATTAAAATTCTGGGAAAACACCCTAGTGTTTGAATCTCTTGTAATGCACTGGTAAGGGATTCTCAGAAACAGCAGCAGGCTGTTGTTCCCCTGACTATATTCAACCCTGGTGCTTAAAACGGCATGGGAAAGAAAATGCTAATGACATTCAAAATACATTAACAAAAACCATAAATGCTACACACTATGTCTGTCCTTGCTTTCAATCTTCAGTTAGGCAGGACTCTGTCTTTTGCTAGTAGTATCTGTTCCATTACTATCTGCAAACTTTTCTGGGTATTACTTTGTCCAGATATATGTGAGCAAACCTTTCTCTTTTTTTTTTTTCTTGCATCTAAATCATTAGGCATTTGCTTTTCTGTCCTTCTCTACTGCCCTTATAATAGGTTTTGCTTATTACTTGGCAGCTAACCCTCAGGAAAGTATATTGTATTTTTTGCCAGTAGATCATACTGCTTCCATAAGACAAACTCCTCGCTTCACTGTTCAGAGCAGGGTAGCTGCTTTCTCAACACAGATGTTTTAAAGCAGCTGCAAAAGTTAAAACAATTTCTGGAAGATCATGAACAGAGAAAATCTTTTACTGATTCCCTATATTTCTCCCTTCCACAGATTCCACATTTCTGGAGGAAGAAAAGGAAGTCAGGAGAAGAAAACCTTAACTCCACCACCGCTGGCAGTGATGTAAAACCAGAGCATTTCCAAGCTGTGAGCTGTCACATTGGTAATGTAGCATTAGCTGCAGGAAAGATCTTGAAGCCGTAGAGTAGCACACGCTGCAGCACAAGCCTTGTTCCTGCCTCTCGTTTGCTCCGTGGCAGCACAAGCAATCCCGCTTCCAGTGCTGCGGTGCGCACGCTCTCACAGCCTGGGCAATGCACAGCCGCAGTAACAGATCAGCCACCGGCCGGAAATAAAGCAGCGCTCCCACTGAGCGGTCGAGTCTACCTCCTGCATCAGATCAGCTATGACCGGAGCAGCAAAACTTGAAATGCCTGCGTTAGGCATTCAGATCTGCAGCTCAGTTCCTCCGTGGGAGCTGTCAAGATGTGCAGAGCACCGATCACTCCAGCCTCACCCAGGCGTGATAGCAGTGGCAGCTGCAGGCCGTCATCACCTCTTAGAAATCATCAGTGCATGCCCAGCTACGGACTCGGATGCCTAACTTTGGGCATTTCGAGTTATAACATTTTTGCCAAATATACTTCTGCTTGTTGCAAGCTAGCAAAGAAGAATGTTTGTCTGAGGAGCTGGGAGAGCCTTCAAACACCATGCATTTATTATAAAGCTCTCCGGTCTGTTAAATATTAGTCAGAGCTCTCCTGCTACAAAAGTACTGGTAAACAAATGTCACCAATGTCAAAATATTCTCAGAATGAATTAGTCCAGAAAGCTGGCAAAGTATAACGACCGTGAAGACTTTCTTGAGACAAAGTGGACTGGACAAATTTAGTATAGCCAGGTACAGAAGGTCTTAGGGAACTGCTAGCAGKGTGGATGGATTTACTGGGCCGCAAGTGCTCTGAAGAAAACACAAATTTAGCATGCTTGAAAAAGAAAAGAATTTGAGAACAGCCGAACATGTTCACGTAGACCTAACCAGAACTATTCAATCAAATTTACTTTGTAGAGAAGGAAATTTCCTACAAATATTGATGGAACTTCAATTTGAATGGATATAATAAATTAAAAAGAACAAAGTGCAGTAATTTTAGTTCTATTACTTCACTCAGTTTACTCCTTTTCCTTCCCTAGCCTTCCTTTTCTTTTTTATTGCTCACATGAGGATGCTTAGAAATTTTTCAGCCTCTAATTTCAGATTATTCTTGAGAACTAATAAAGATTTATTTCCTCACCAAGACAAAATCTTTTAAATAGGTCAGAAAAGTCCAACAAGAACCTGCTGTCAAAAATCCAATTAATACATATACATCAAATTGCAGTAACTTTAAAACACTAGATGAAAGATTTTTTGAGACATGGTAGAAAACATCTCAAGAGAGTATATAAGCAGGTGTACATGTAAAACATGCTAGTTACTAACAGCGATTCACAGATAAAAGTTAAATGGCAAGCGCATGTAGTAACTGTGTATCCACCTATACAAAGCACAAAAGCAATCGTGAAGGAAGCCACGTTTATCACCAAATATTGCATCAGATCCTAAATTTGTGAAGTGTCTGTATGTGGTTGTTTTATGCTTGAGGGACCTCTGATTTAAAGTGAACACTTCAGTGCAAGATATGCTTGGCTAAATAGTTAAAAAAAAAAAAAAAGAAAAAAACCCCTCTGCATATCCCAAAAGAATAAGAGCTGTTCTGAATGCTGACAGAGTTGTGTCTGCTCCGTGTTGTTTGCTCTGTGCTATATTGCATAAAATTCATTCCATGCTGCGGGAAGGGGAAAGAAATTAAATCAGCCACAGCAAAGACATAAGAAGACAAAACCCGTTGCTTTGTGGCAGAAAGATATGGAGCCTAGTAATTTATTTTACATAGAAGGAAGATCATCTGCTTCGTGCAACAAAGCTATGCTGATTAACAGTAGATGAGGATGCTATACTCCAAGTCAAAGTATAACACTGCCTTTTCAAGCAGCAGAGTGATAGAAAATTTGTTTACTTCCCAGCTACTCCTTGGTGACAGGGCTGCAATGCAGGAAGTTTAAAATCACATCTGTTATGCTAGATGAAACAACAACGTATGACAGTGATGTGACAGCCTTTGCCACTTTTCTTGCAGCTGCTGTCATGCAAGTTGGAATGAATCTCAGGTTGCTGAATTTCTGCCTATTAGATCGTAAGTCAAAGAAATTAACTGATCAGCCTTTTAAGCTGTTAAATGCAACTCTAGCTCATGATAAATTATGCCACAGGTGTGTGCTGTAGATAATTGCTTTAGATATTTCTGACATTTACATCAGTTTTTAAGTTTTAAACAGCATTTTCCAAAGAATGTTCCTAAGTTTTGTTGTCTTATTGACAGGATTCTTGAAGTTTCAAGTTTCCAACAGATTTTTCCTAAAAATCAGAAGACAAGGAAAAGTGTTCTCCACTTCCCCAGCTATTGCTTTAACTTCTATTTTCAAATAAACTGGGTTTGGCTATAATTATTTTGGGGATAAAAATGAAATAAAAATTGTAGCTGTCTATTTTGGAACGTTTTGGGAATGCTTCACCACAGCAAACCAGACTGGATACAGAGCGCCATAAACCCAACTGCCATTTACTTCCTACTAGGTGAGAATTTAGAAAAAAAAATTAGATCCTTTCACCTGAGATTTTCAGCATGGTCACAGTTTTACTGAGAGATCTCAGATAACAGAACAGGGAGGTCAGAGCTAGAGAAAGAATTTTCTGAGCTTGCCTGGCATGGCTGTGTTACGCACGGGGTAAGATAGGAAGGACAAACGCTAGCCCTTTCAAAGAACGCAGAAATATTTAACAGAGAAAAAGTGAATATAAATATAAGTTTATATAAAATTTATATTTATATTTTTTTTGTAATTTCAATCTTTTTTTTCCATTAAATTCATTTTACAACAGTTTCCAAAGGATGAGCAGATGTTGTAATCACTCTGAATACAACTTTTCATAGGCATCCATCAACATGTTCTATTCAAACAGTAGATGCAGATACCATGCAGTTTACATTGCCACAAATAAAAGTTAATGAACATCTCTGAATACACAGTTGGTGAATAACTCACCAGCACATTAGTAGAAATGCTGCAGATGGTGATTGGAAGCTAATTATTTATTATAATTGAGGGACAATTTAAAAATTCATGAGACTTCTATGAACATACAGGAATCACTTTTATGAAGATATAGGAATCATTTATAAAATGTACCTCTACTGTTTACATATGATTTTTTTAATTTTTATAACCCCCTTTGCTGGGCAGAGTTCTACTGTTTCCTGTTAATGGTCGATGGAACTATTCATCTTTGCTTTAGCTCTGGAGCCAGCAAAGTTATTCAGTGAAGCAGGCTGCTTTCACCTAGCAATGACTAACAATGACGGCAGGCCCATTTCTGTAAATGCAGACATTAAAACATGCTGAAAAATCTTTCACCTCACTAAAATTTGATCATTTCTGACCACTGCTTGGCTACCTGTAAAACTGCCTTAGGACTGTTGCCTAACAAACTCTGCTGGGCTGTTTTCTCAGCTAGTGAAATTAATGAGGCTTTTCAAAACTAGACAGGTACTGGCAGAGTGAATTGCTGCAACACCTACAAAGAAGTAAGGCCAAGAACAAAACCACCTGGCTATCACTAAGGTTGTAACCAAACCTTAGGAGGTGCTATACTGCAGGAGAACAGTACTTCCCAGAGCTGACATAATTTAAGTAGACGGTCCAGCTAAGCTCATGACTTCAGCTGTGCAGCTGGGAGCTAGCGAGAATCCATGCCAGAGGTAAAACTGAGGCAAAGATACACTGACTAACTCCAGTGGTGCCAAGGAAAGACCAATGAATCAAACAAAGAATTATGGTGAAAGCCAGATCCACTGTAAAATTTAATTCTAAGCACATAATTTGAAAGTCAGAACAGGATAAGTCAGATAGATTACTAAGGAATCATTAATGGAGAAAGTTATTTAGCTGGGTCTTAGCGGAGGTAGAAAGTTCTTGTAAGGAGCTCTGAGACTGACAGGGCTTGGCCTAGATTTCATTTTTTTCCTTCTGAAATAACATCCACATACTGTAACATTCACAGTATTTTAGAAAGGTAGAACATTTTGAAAACGAAGAGAATATCCACGTGTCTAAAGCATGGAGTTTGAATCTTCTGAATATTTGATATATGAGAAAGAAATGTGTTTTTCTAACATCACCAGACCTGTTTTAAATGTCCAAGACATTCATGTGTGTGTTCAGACCTGTGGCTATTTACCTTAACCAAATCTTTCAAATCTTGTATCAGTACAATATTTTGGTCACAACACAAAGAGATTTGGTATCGGTATACAGCATTGTGAAGAAATAATTACACTTACTTAGAGAAATGTGTTGGCACTTTCATAACTAGAAACTTTGGCAGAGGCTTATATCATTTTGTATTATATTTTAAAAATGCTTTTGCATGAGTTTTTAACTACAAAGGCCAGCAAAATAATTGGGTTTGATTTGAAACAGTGCTATATGCCTTTGGACATCAAATGAATTATTTCAATGGGTTTAGAAGCTGAATGCTAGCCAGTCAAACTTGCGTAATTATTGCTGAATAATACAGTAATATCATTTCCACCAAAATAAAAACTGTAACAAAATAAAAAGAAAACAAAAATTCTCTCAGTGGCCATTTATAAAAGCCTTTTCACTTGCTAGCCTATATACCAAGCTAACAACCACATTAGACCACAAAATTCTGGTTGTTAGTGGATTCAATAAAAGATTAAAAGTTGTGAATATTTTATAATTTGCTCACATTTAAAATGTAACTGGTACATGAATGAGTCTTCATATACTGTTATTCTCCTTCTTGGCTTAGATGATGCTTGCGATGAAAGATCAGTCTGTGAGACCAAATATGGAAGAACGTGGGGTATGCATCTTCTATATTAAAAAAAAAAAAAACCACCTAACCGGGGCCTATTTACCTTTCAAATTCAACAGATTCTTGGCCATCTGTTGCTGATAACATTGATTTTCATTCCTCTTGGCATCATACCTGCTAAAGTCAGTTCATATTAATGTCAGAGATGATGCATAAAGAATAAAAAATGTGGTTGTGTTTCAGCTACTGAGACTCCAGAAGAAGAAATACAATATTAAACCAGCAGATACCTGAATTCACCTAAAGATACTTGATCTTGTCTGTGCTTCAGGGGAAACCTTCTGTTTCTATGTCTCTGAAGATTTAATGGTTGAATCAAGGTAGGAGGGGACAGCAGGTGTTTATTTTGAAGGTAAATATACTATTATGAATGTATTTATTAGTAGCTTGTGGTCCACCGATCAGTATGCAAGTATACAGCGCTCAGGGAAGGCTGTGATATACTGTGACAAACTGCAAAGTGACACATTGATTGATAGGTGAGCCCAGYGGAGAAGCCAGTCAATACCAGTAAAATTCATGAAGTGTTTTTTTCCTGCCAGTTTCCCAGACAGTCCGTTGATGCAACAGCTATTGTTGTTAGCCAAGCTGTACGGCAGCATCTGCCACTTCCACAAATCAATCAGTGGCACCGTAACGAGGAAGATGCCGTTTGGTTTCTGCAGCAGATGACAAACTGATCAGTAGTTTCTCAGTAGTCACCATGTTCCTTGCAAATACGAAGAAATGTGTGCTCACCTATTATTAGCCTTCATCCTTGCAAATAAAACATGTATTGGCCTGGATTACTTGAATATGTGAATGTCACACTTCCAGCGTAAATTCCTTAATCACAATTTTATATAGTGGAGAAGACAGGTTCTCTATGTAATAGCTGTATTTACCCGCTCTTCTCTCCACTTGTCTCTGTACACCAACCTATCAACACTCTTCTGAAATTCAGTTCTGACTTCTCGTCTCAGCATGAAATGAAATCCTATAYATAATACAGTAGGAGTGAAAGCAGCAGAGAAACAAGACAAACAAATCTGGCACCAATAAGCAACAAACCTCCTTTCTTACTATTTCTTTAACTCCTTCCTTACTTTTTTTTCCATATAAGTGTTGGCTAATTCAGGAACTAATTTGGGGTTCAGAAAAACACTCACTGACTAGGGAAACAGAATCCAGCCCAGCGGTCCTAAAGTAACATGGCCTATTTTCTTTCATACTATGTAAAAACTAATCTAGCCATATATGCCAACAGAAGAACAAACCATGAGATTATAYGATTTTCACAGTGGATGAGAACACTCCATCTCTCCAGTAACAAAATGTTTTAGAGGAAGTGCATAAAAAGCCCTTGCAACAGCCCTTCCAGGATAAAATAACAGGAGTTTTCACTCCCTGATTCAAATACCTCTGGGACTTCACCCCAGCATTTCTGTAGAAACTCCCTGAGTCACCAAGCTGAGACCAGAAAACTGACTGTAGGCCTGGAATTCAAGATTCTCAGTTTCCAGCTCAGTTTTCTAACCATTGGACCCTCCACATCCCCTAAAAGTTTTCCATGATCCCATTTCTGTCAAACACCCATTAATGGAAATTTGGCTAACACTCTCAAACATGGAGTTTTAACATGACTTTAAAACCTCTTCTTTACTGTTTTCATATTTACTTTTACAAATGCATATTATAATTTTCCCCCTAAAGATCAAATCCCTGAATGAAACTTGTTTAGGCAGAGTCTCAGAAGATAAGAGTGCAGAAGCCTGTATCCCAAGTTGTCTGAAAGAGATAAAGAGTAATAAAGTTCCTCTTGACCTGTAAACATGTCATGGAAGATGACTTGTGAGCTAAGCCTCATTTGATGTGGAAAAGGTTGAAACAAACTGAACATGTTTAAATGATGATTATGGACTTTCAAGGCTCCTAGTGAGGTCACAAAATATTTTTGTAGCAGAATAAAAGGTTGCCCTAAACAGGATCATTGCCTAGTTGTTTGCAGTGGATAATTCCAACGGGATGAAATTTCTATCCTTTTTAGGATTTACTTTTGAGATGCACTCAGTAACTGGCTTGAGGAAGAAAGGTGTGACTGTGCATGAACCTGTTTGTTTGAACACGGCTGCCACCAAGTTCATTGCATGCTGAGACTCAAGAAATTACCATCACACTGCTGGGCCTTTGTTCTCCTTATCCTTAAAGACCTGGCTAGAGCAAGGAGTCACATCCATCTCTCCATCAGGTGTGGCTAAATCCTGAGCAACATCTAAGAAGGGAAGTTCCTGCTCAAATGAGCTAAAATCTTCTCTTACCTTTTTCTTTCCACACTTCCATTTTCTGTTCTCCACCAAAAAGAAGAAAAGAGCAGAAAACATTATTGCCCCTTCACAACAGCACTGACTTACTCCTCTTTTCCCCATTCATCTCTAGGGGCCTGACAAAAGGAAAAGGCTGAAGGGAGAGGGGAGCTTAAGAAAATTTTGGGGGAAGGACAGTTAGGATAGGAAAGGGATCACCAGCTCTTTGTAGGAATCTGTCTGAGGTAGAAGAACAAGCAAGGAAAATCAGGTTGAGGTTTTCGTGAGCAGCTCAGTTTAGCAGGAGAAAACACAGGCATGTTGCAGACAGAGTATATATTATTTGTTGCAATAATCTTAGAAAAATTGCCCTACTTCAGCATGAATATCTGATCTGTTGTACACTGGTATATACATTTGAAAGCAGCCTGGTTAACTCCAGTCATTTCCCCTCACCTTGATAAATAAGCTGGTGCTGTAGAGCTTACATGCCAACTTTTTCAGACTTTTAGGGGATGTTAGTTCAATCACTGCTGAATTAATTTCACTAACTTTTCTGCTGTGGGCATGACATGACTGTAAATGCTATTTTTTCTGCTTCTATTCACTTGGAACTCCTTCAGGCATAGTAAATGGACCACTAGTATTAAAAATGATTGTAGAAAGGGTTAGCAGAGCATGAATGAAAATGTTAACACGTCCAAAGGAAAAAAATGGGGATGGGAATATGGGAAAGAAAGTAAGGAATAATAGTCAAATTGTCAGCATTAATGTTCTGAAACTTTCTTTTGAAGGGAGGTGGAAGGGAAGAATGAATTAAGTTTCTGGAGTAACACTTTTGCCACATATAATTTTTGAGAGAATAATTACAGAATCTGAATAAACCAACAGTTTTGCTTTTGGTGGGGCAAAGAGGACAGTAGCTTTATTTTTAAGCTTCAAAGTAAATTGATCATCTTCTCTAAGTATCATTCAAGGTTAACATTTTTAGCATACCCTCCTCAATCAAAACCAAAAGATCTAATTTCAAGAGAGTTTGAAAAGCTTTTAAAACTAAGAAATACCAGTATTGCCTCTGCTTTCAGAATATGACAGAACAGTTGTTAAACTATGAAATTATACCACAGACTAAACTATAATTTTGGAGCCTACCTTCCTCCGATGGGATGGCACAATAAAAAATGTTTCAATATTATGCTTCTTCAAGAAACTATTCCTTTCATGGCCATATCCTGGTTCTACCTCGTAGTCCCCATTTAGGCACTCTAAGGTGGTCTTTGTTATGTGAACTTTCCTGGAGAGAAGAATTGGGTGTTGTCATTTAAAGCAAAGATACATTATGAGCTAGTTACTACTGAAATACACTCCTGTGCAGAAGATTATCACAGGGTCAAACTACATGCAAAAAATATTTTTGTTGTAGAGCAGATCTGTGTTCTCAGCCAACTAGAAAACAGAAGTATTTTTATTATACACATTTCCTAAACTTAAGCAGATGCTTTAAGCAAAGATATAAAACTGCTGGCTGTCCAAAATCTTGCAGAATTGTTGATTTGTAAACAGTGCAGGCCTGCACATCATCTTCTGTATTTAGGTGCTTTCTTAAGTGTTTATCTATCTGCCTGCTTGGGATAACAACCTGCTGTTTGAAACTTGTGACTTCACACTCTCAATCTCTGCATTCTTTTTCCAGTGCATAAAGGAGAAACTTCTTGTTCTTCTCTCTCTGTTCCCCTTCACAGCTCTGACTTGTTCTATTTATTCATTTATTCAGCTCTCTAATCCACTGTGCTATGGCAGCACAGCCATCTTTGATACTATTCATGAGTTTCCTTATCCCCAAAACTGTCTTCACACTTTCTCCCGCAAGACCCCTTATACATGAAATTTCTTCCCAGAAGATATATGAAAAGCTATTACTGCTTTCCTCTATTAAACATGTGCTCAGATTTTTTCACTGGGAAGCCTTAAAGTAAGGAACATACAAAAATACACTGCCAAAATTGTCTGAGACAAATACATATATAACAAAGTCACTCATCTAAATGACAAAAATTAAGAGATTCCACTGTCCTCCTGTTCAGCAGAACATTATCTTGTAAAAATCGAACAGAGGATGGTAGGTCCCATTCTGAAAGTGAGTTGCACACAAAAGCACATCTGCGCACCTGCACAAAAGTGTACTGTGTGCATCTAAATGGAGTCCAAAGAGTACTTAAAATCCCAAGACATGCCCCACGGAATGACTACAAGTTTATGTGCTAGTGTATGATTTACATATATATCTTGAATATTTGAGTGTGTGTGTGCATGTGTATATATGAATACATACACATATACACATATATTTGTATATATAAAATGCATTAAAATGCATGTATTCTTGCTATAGCACACAACTAGTTTTGGAAGTCTCATCTGGTAAAAGGAATAAGTCACACACTCCATATGTTTAGAGTTGCAAGGGAACAACCAGAGAGTTTTACTTTTATGAGATTTTCTGATGAAGGTCTAGCACTGCCTCATTCCTACTCTTTAAATTTGGCAGCTTCAGACAAAGAGTTTGTTTGGAGAATGTTTATGTATCAAGAGAACTTTTWAAAAAAATAATTTACATCTAGTCTAATCTATTACTAACAGAAATCTCAAGATCAGTTGGAGAATCCCACAGGAGACATGACGTAACACAGTGATAGCTCTTACCTGAGACAGCCCTTCTTATCAATTGCAATTAAATTGCAAAATGCCTCAAAGAACAAAACAGCTTCTTCACCTATACAGGTCTAGAGTTTTTTCTCAGACTTACCCAGGCAATCCTCCAGCTTCCATTACATTGGCTAAAGTCACGTCATTTGACCAGACATCGTATTGCCATTTCCGTAGACCCAGGACCCCACAAAGCACCCTGCCTGTATGTAATCCAACTCGCATGTTCAGATCGACCTCTGTGGCTTCTGCAACAGATCTGCAATAAATAGCATCAGAATATTAATTTTTAGGTAATGAGATTGCTCTCGATTTTCTTTCTATTTCTTTCTCCAGAAGTTAACACATAAATACATAACTGAAAAGAAAGGATCTTTTAAAAATCTCAAATGAATGATTTATCCAGGCTCTGCTCTTTTCCTTCACTCCCTAGGGTAGTTTCAAAGCCCCAGTTGTAACTCTAAAGAAATAATTTTGTTGGTCATATTTTATGTGCTGTTGAACAAAATTTCATTATTCCTTAATTTCTTGGCCCAATTGTGTTATGATTTTATCTTCCAATTTTCAAGTAAAAGTCAAAGATATTATGTTTCTCTACATTTAATTCAGAAAAAAATGACAATAAAACAAGTGTGGTAATTAGCTTTGTCATGAAACTTCATTGAGACTATAACTTTGGGGTTTTTATTTGCCCCTTTTTCAGTATTTGCTATCATGCTCCTACAGAAATGTAGATATTTTACTGTGAGGTAAACAAAGAACTTTCTAGTTGCAACTCAGATAACTCAGAGACAGCCAGGTTAACTTCTGCACTTTCCTGTTTATCTTGTGTCTCATACGTATTTACTTTTTTTTTTCTCTATCATAAATGTTTCTTTTTCTCAATGCTTATTTATCTTAGGCAGGATGAGAGGTAACCACAAGGCGATTGCTGGAATCAAAAGAAGATTTTTTAAACTATCTTATTGGGTTTAATTTTAACCTGAAAGGTAAGCAGACAAACATGTTTCAGTTCTCTCATTACTCAAGATTTCTTTCAGCTCAGCATTAAAATGGACTACATGACTCTCTAATTTTTTTTTAAACCAAAATCTCTGTTTATATGTCTCTTTATTATGATCGTGGTTTTATTGGCTCGTGGATTTTTCTCTCTCTAAGAGAGCTAAGGGCACAGACTTACACTTCACCACTTTCAATGGTTTCTGCAAAAAATCAGGTAGGCACTAGTTGAGAAGGTAAATGAAAAAGCAATGACTCCACTTTACCATGCTCAGGTACCCAGTTATGGGAGTACAGGACAAACAAGATGAAATCACTACAACACTTATGATGTATTCAAGAACAGTAGATAAAAAGTGATTATAAATACTAATATCTTTCAAGAGCTGCTACAAGAGCGGCCCAGCAATCACCAGTAGTTACGGAGCTCCACCTGTAAATTACACCTAATCTTCAGAGATTTTCTTTGTATAGCTGGGAAAGGAGAAATCAATTTGCAAAGTCATTGTTATAGGCATTTTTAATTTTGGTGCCACACTAAGGAAGGAATCTTCACCTCCGTGAATGGAGAACAAGCTATAACTCTCACCCTACACTGATTTGTGGACTCTTAAAAGGAGCCTTGAAGCTAATAATCTTGCACAATACATGTAAAGATAACACTGTGCATAAGTCTTTGCAGCTTTTTCTCCTACAGAGTCACCTGGCAGCAATTCCACAGCTAAGTTGCATTCCAGAAAGAAATAAAATGAGGGATGAAATAAACTAGCTAATCAGTGTAAAATTTAATTTTCTGTAGGGCTTTTAGATTTACTTTCTCTAACACATTTAAGAGGAGAAGACCTTAAACTGAGGCTCTGGCTATAATTTTCCTGTGGCCTTCATTGACTAATATATTTTTAAAAATATCATCCAGATACCCTGGACTTGGCAGAGAGGTCTTGGAAAAAACTCTGCAATGATTCCAGGCATATTTATTGTGTTTTTCTGTTGTATAGTTGTACTTGTTTAAATACAATTAATTAAAAGGGCACATGTGGCAAAGGTCAAGATGTGGGGTGAGCTGAATGAGATTCCTGGTCTTGATTTAAGTAGGGAGCTCTGCAGCCATGAAGTGAAGAAGTACATACCAAGTCAGCCATCGCTAACATGAGGAACATGGAAATCTCTTCTGTTCCCATAGGGAATCTTAGCCTACCAGATTTTTTCTGGTCATAATTTATGCAACAGCAGAGAGAGGCTTATGCACAGCTTTCTAAAAGTTTAAATATTTCCTTGTCCTATTTCTACCCACTGCAGGTCTGCCTTCCTTTCTCTTTTCAGGATCTGCTTCCAGTCAAGCCTTAGAAAGGTCTCAAAGAGTCCTAAAAAGTCTCTACCTGTGAGCTGTTGCAAGGGTTGCTGTGTACACAGGATGCTTGACAAAGCTTCCAGGAAAAGAAAGGAACTAATAATATATGCCACCTAACACTAACTTAATCTTTGTATCTTCACATGGGCACAAGTGTTTTACCTTTAGCAGACTTACCTTACACCAAGACCATACCCTGTAGTCTGCAAGCCAAAGCACCTGAGGATTAGGGCCTTGTTGCCTGTCTGTATTTTATCACATAACTAAGTAGCTGTGTAATTATCTTCACTGATGTACCTGCAGATGTCTGAGTATAGGCCTTTCTCTATTCACAAATTAATGTTAAAAAACTTTTCATTTTAAAAAGTATGTAAAAACTCAGGCTAAAGGTATCTGGAAACAGATATCAAACACTGGTAAAGAACTACCAACACTCAAGACTGTTCTTTGCTCCAACTGGTTCCAGAGGTTGTGGGGGGGAGGTTGATGTGGTTTAGACATTTAAATATCACAATAGAAATTAAATGAAAAGAAACAAGAAAAATACAACATGACTGATCATATTCCTTGTTAAAAAAGCTGGACTGTCTAATGTACCAATAGACAATGAAGTAGAATGTGAAAACATTTTGTCTTGAACAAAGCATTTCTAAAAGTTGTCAGTTAGTTAAAAAAAAAAAAAAAAAACAAACAAAAAACCAAAAACCTAAATTGATAATACATCTCTACATTTTTCCCAGAAACTACAATATGTTTCAGTGATGCTTTCATTGTTATTAAATTTGGGTATGAAAAAGCTCACGAGGAGTTCATTAAACTTTTTGAATGTACTTTGAATATCTGTGTGCCCTTTATGCAATTTTTTTCCATGAACATACTCCACTGAACAATGAAAAATGAGCCATATAAAAAGAATACGCTCCCAAATATAAAATTAGAACATTTCTATCTAGCATTGCAATTATATTTCCAATGAAAATCAAAATATCTGTATGAAAATGTCACAAAAGTATATAGCAAGACATTTTAAATTATAAATACATTTATGAAAAAAACAGCAGCAATTCACAGACAAACCATAAATAGGAAAAGAAGTTTCTCAAATAAATTATTCATTGTAAATTAGTCACACCTAAGCTCAGATATTATGTGCTCAAAAGTTTTCCAAATGTTAACATAAAACTAGGCCCAAAAATAAATGGATATTGCAAAACAGTTTCTTTTTAAACTAGAAGTATGTAGAGTCTATGCAAATAACTTATAAGAAGATAACCATCTACCCTTACAACTCAAGTCTCCTAACAAGCCTTTAAATTTTAGTTCTCTATTTAGCTACAAATATTTTATGTGCTGCTACAAACTATCAAAGTGATTTAGATAAGCTGCAGAACAGCTATGTGATGTAAACACATTTCAGCAGACCTGTGCTGAATCTGAAGCAATGGAAGGAAAACATAAAAGCTCTGTATCCCATTTCTCCTAAGTTATTTAGGGCTCTTTTTAGGTCCAAAAATATCTGCATAGAAGTAGATGTTTCCTGGTAAAAGCATAGACAAGCTTTTCAGTTCACTTACTTAAATACATTTGCTTTTTATGTACACAAAATTCTGAGATAATAGAGCCCCTTAATCATAAGGAATTTTGCCCGTCTCTCTAAATACTGCTGTGACAGTTCCACTTTAATATCATCAAGAATTGGTTAGATCTTGGATATTAATGGCAAAGACCATCTTTCTGTGAATTGCTTCCAGATTATTTGGAAGCATTTGAATTAACTTGCTAACTACTGCAGCAGCAGCCATGACTAGGAAGACCTGCTGTTAATGTTCTCTTAGAGGGTACAAACAAAACAACCACCATGCAATTAACAGACGCGTGATACCCTGTATACCCATTTTTGGRAGGCAGATACCTTAAAATACAGTAATAAGATTTTTAACAGTAAGAGCAGAGTATTTGGAGCCTATATGGGAGTTTATTACCGGGGGGGGGAAGGGAGGGGCCGGGCAGCGCTGTAGCCCACAGCACTCTGTGACATGAACAGGCACCAGCCCGGCATTGAGCAGACTCACAGCAAACGCCAAGAGGATGCTCAGTGCTGCCCTGGGGGGAGGGAGCAGGAATTTCTACCCACTTTCCATTCAGTGGAAAATTCAAACAAGGGAGCAATGCTCTCACAGAAATCCTTTCTCAGCCTTTCTGCTCTCACTGCTTAAAACCAACCTCAGGTGGGAGGCTGCTCCAAGACAGGAGGTGAAGCAAGGGGAAGCAAACACTGGAGGTGGTTGTGGACAGGATCACCCCGGACACAGCGCGGGGCTAGTGGCATTTCTCAGGCCAGTGGGACACCAGGCTTTCAGGGAAGTGGGAAGAGGAGGYTTCCGGGAGGTGGCAGGGGTCTCCCCCCACAGCTCCTACCCCATGTCCCTTGGCACTAACTGGGAGTCAGCCATGAGAGCAGGAAGAAGGTGGCTGACCTAACCCCAGAAGGGGCCACCACCTTAACTGATAGCTGCTTTATCTTATCCCCAGCCCCCAAAGGACCTAATTTGGCCTTGGAGGATACGGCAAAGCAGCAGAAGAGGCCACTGGGGACTGTGGTGGCTGTTCCCATCTTCCCCACGGCCACCCTCCAGGTGCTGCTGCTTCTGCTAGGCCACAACCATGCTCCAGGGTTGTCGGCGCTGCCGAACACGCGGACCTCCCCCCTCTCCTGCCTCAGCAATGCTAGGCTCCATTGTCCTCTCCTCTATTTGTCTTCCCACAAATCATGGGTCACATTGGCCCTCTCAAGCAATTACGTTTTGTTGTCTGAAAACCTTTGCTGCCCCATTTCTGCTTAGCTGTGGCTGTTTCTCCCATTCAGATTTTTGGGGAAAAATATTGCCTAGAATTGCATGTTTTCCCAGGACATGGCTCCTCTGGAGCATAGCAGCAGATAGCTAGGACAGAGAGCCTGCACCATGAAGGCTTGATAGCTTCAGAGGTACAGAGGCTCACTTTGACAGAGGYACAGGCTAACTCAGCTTTCCCCAATTCTGGTGAAGTCAGCTCATGGAAGACAGCCTCCTCCACATCTAAAAATTTATGTGCCAATTGCTGATTCTCCCAGAGCTCAAGGTCAATGCAATCCTGCCAGTCCAAACTTTCTTGGCCCAGGACCTCTGGAGAACTGCGGGAAAAGCCATCACAGCACTGATGACATTGAGAAAGTTACTGCCTGTGTCTGCTTCCTCAGACAAAAGAACAGGCAGGAAAGCTCAGGATGTTTCACCTGGGCTTCACTGAAGTGGCTGCTGTAGGTCCTCTCCCTTTCCCGGTGCCTGTGGTCAGCTGATGACTGCACCCAGGTAGCAGATGGTTCAAGAGTTAGCCTCCACCATGTCACATGCAAACAAGCAGGAACAGAATGYGCAGGTGCAGAAATAAGCTCAATTTCTATTTGTGAGGCCTTAGATGGATAACTGGTGTCAGCAGCAATGTGATATTGTCCCCTACATGACTTAGAGAAAAGGTGATCTGTCTGCTGGCAGACCCCACTGAGGTGCCCAGCATCCAGAAAGCAAAAGTTCATGGAAGCTTCCCTCCAAACGTCTTCAAACCCATATGTGGTAGGAACATCCAGTCCAGGGGACTAGATTAGATCTAGTCCTAAGTAAGCTCTCCCCTGCAAACACACACAGGTTAAATCAAAGTATTCAGCACCAACTGCTGTAACCTACTGATGTGCTCCTGTTGTGCCATGCTACTTGGCATTGCCAGTGACCCAGCTAGAGTTGCAGTTCCCTCTGAGTCACTGCTAAAGAGGCATCCCAGTAAGATGTCAAAGGAAGGAGTTTCATGAAATGTACCATTTATATGATGATATGAATGATTGCATCATCCCARTACACTTTCCACAAGCTTATGGATGTTAAACCCAGTATTCTGGCCCAGTCCCAGATCTAGTATTTATGTCATGCTCACCCAGAGTCCCTCCTTATTTTCTATTGGAAACATTACAGTTCATTTCTTGCCCTGTGGCTTTCAGTGCATTTGAATAACTCCCATATTTCATCTCCTAAGAGGTTATATTTCTGGACTGAGCAAAAGGATTCTTTAGATATAATTTATACCAGCTGATGAAGTGCTCTGGAAGGAAAGACAAATTATTATTAAAAATGTAAAAAATTCCCCCCTCTAAAACAAGCCAAAACTAGAATTCCATTCCATTATATGGGGGAATGGGAAGAGCTTGGTAGCTTGACAAAATTTTAATGCATGGCAATTAACTAATAAATATACCCATTTAGAAAGCAAAATATTGTAGCAAATTGACTGGAACCTTCAAATGTGGCAAGTAGTTTAAATAAGGTGAAGAGTACACTTGGCCTAACAGTCTGTTCAAAACTGAGGCAAGGACAAAATCTGCTACATTAGAGATGCTAATGAACATGAGCATTTTAATTATATTACTAACACAATCTGACAGTAAAAACTCACCTGACAAAAGCAACATAGGTCATATGCAACACTTAACTCCACCTTAAGAGCTGCCATGATCATTTAAGTGACTCTGAAGTGGAACAAACACCTGGCCTGTATGGATGCACTGACACAAAACTCACTGGCAGCACAAATTCCTTTGGAGAGTAAACAGAATATAACACTCTCCACTTTATTAAAGAAAAAAAAAGGCTCCTGTAATGATTCTGGTCTGACTTTAATTGTGCCCTTGCAAAAACTCCTTTGTGGAAGAGACTTTATGTTTTTTGTAATGTATCTCAGATCATATTTACATACAGCACCATATTCAAGGATACTGAAACTACAGCTAATCAGAGCATGAAGAGAATATTTTCACAGAAAGTATTGATTTATATGAACTCATCACAACATTCTTCTCAGCCAAATCATAGAACTATTGTACACTAACAGCTAGAATTGTACCACTAGAAATTTCTAATCCTTGAGTTCCTGGAAACTGGAAAGGTCAATGATACTTATCTCTGGGATAGGTACATTTGTCAGATCCATCAGATGAATCATAACTCAAAAAATATTCTTTATTTATCCCAGAAAACATAACAAAGTTGTCACTTGGAATGATGGCTTCTAAACATACATTTACAATTTCAGGGCATGATTTCTGCATTAGAGTGAGCAGACTTTTAGAAGACTACTGGATGACACCCAGCTCTGACACTGGATGAAAGGGAGAAGTTTAAAAAACAAAAATGATTCTACATATCATGGGACTGATAAACAGCAACATCTAATATTCATACTAATGGAAAATATGATGCTGCATTTCAACTTTACCATCATAAGCTCTTCTCCTTTTAATTTGCTTATTATATTTTCAAACAAATTAATTTGGGAAATCCATCTTCTAACCTTAGCCTCTGTGAAGGAGGGAAGATGTTTTTCCTAACCTTCAACAGAATCTGCTTACCAGTTTCTGCAGTTCTCTGTACAACTGGCTTAGCCATATGCTTCCACCACCAAAAGATCTGCACCTTGAATCCAATAATATCTGAACAGATGACACTCTACTTTGAGTAAAAGAAAAAAAATATTATTGCCATCAAGGGCAACAGTACTTGGAATTTACCCTCTTTCCATTTTTTAACTTAGGCAGAACAGACACACTGATTTAACTATGAGAAGAAATATGCACTGAGCCAGCATCTTACAATACTTACACTACTAATTCCTCATTTACGGGCATAAATCATTGTGCTTATGTACAAAGGATGCAGAAGAGATCTTAAGCCATTCAACGACCCTAAATAAATCTGGTGCTCTCTAATAATCTTGACTCTTCTCCATCTTGCCCTCTCCCACCATGTTCCAATCTCTAGATTAGAGTGACTCACACACTCTTCAATCCTTTCCAATTTATAAATGCTGTTAAAAATGCCAAAATTGCCAATTTAATATCTTCTACCTCAACTTCTGACTAAATGTGTCTAGATAATACACTACAGCGCATCTGCTTAGAATCACAGAATAGTTGAGGTTGGAAGGGACCTCTGGAAATCGTCTGGTCCAAAAACCCCACTCAGAGCAGGGTCACCTAGAGCAGGCTGCCCAGGACCATGTGCAGTTGGGTTTTGAATATCTCCAAGGATGGACACTCCACAAGCTCTCCAGTCAACCTGTTCCAGTGTTCAACAGCCCTCACAGTAAAGCAGCTTTTACTCATGTTTCAATGGAATTTCTTGTATTTCAGTTTGTGCCCACTGCACCTTTTCCTGTCACTGGATACCACTTAGAAGCGCCTGGCTTCATCTTTTTTATTCCTTCCCATCAAGTATGTATACATATCGGTAAGATTTCCCCGGAGCCTTCTCTTCTCTAGGATAAACAATCCCAGCTCATTCCTTCTTTTTTAATTCAACTTCTTTATTGAAGCTCACATTATCATGACAGCAGACAATAAATTATAACACAGAAAGGGAGCATGTTTCATTTTCAATATTAGCAAAACTGCAAAATTGAAACATTCAAAAAGGGAAAGTTTAAGTAGTTATATCAATACCTTATTTGTATACACGAAAGACCGCACAGCTACTGAAATAATGATTAATGTTACGCTTAAAAGAGGATGAGAGCAGCAGCTACAGCTTTCCAGGGATGAAAAAATATATATACACACACACACACACATATACATACATATATATATACACACACACATATACATATACATATATATATGTATATGCTTGTATACGCCTATGTTCCTAAAGTGCAAGGCTTCCTTAAAAATGGAGAGTCTCTCTGCCACAGGAAGAACACATGCATATKTGACTTGCGTGCTTGGGATCTCCTTTATATTTCAGGATTTCTTTCTGCATGCATCAAGTTGTTAAATACTCCATTTTGTTGTGTTTACAGGGAGTAAAAGTGGCTAACAAGGGTTCTTTTAGGATTTTATAATATCATAGATTCCAGTGTCTTTTATCAGTTTTACAATGCTTACAAAGATGACAGGAATTTATATTCAATGAGAGGGAGAATACGGACCCATTTACCCAACTCTTAACACTGTAAAATATTTTATAAATGGGCATTATAATAAAAATACCTGGATTGGGCTGAAAATGGGAATCAGCCTTCAGTTCTATTAGGTTCTTCTGTCCTTTTTTTCTATGCTTTAAAGTCCTCTTCAAAGAAAGTTCAACAGATCCAGGTAAACATAAAAGTTTAAGGTTGATACGGAAGTACAGAAATGTGTGTTGACGTTCATGTTCCCCTCAGGCATTAGCAGGATTTGAACAACCAGCCATTACTTCCACAGAGACAAACCCAATTCTCAAGAGCAAAACTTATAGTAAACTCTTGTTACATTTTTCTATAATACCAAACCTCTCCACAAAGGAGGATGATCTTGATTCTGAAAATCAACTATTTTGTGGATGCATCTGTATATATGTGCACGCACATTCTCAAATACATATGGAAGACATGGAATCTATGGTGTGGCAAAAGCTTTATCAGAATAAGAAACAAGGTGGAATTCTCCAAATCTGCCTGTAAGTTTTTCAGTGACCAAGACCTGAAACTTGATTTTCTGTTACCTGAAGAATAATAAATATTCATTTATTTTATTAAAATAATAAATACTTATTGAATATATGGGGGTGTGTGAAAATTCCATCTCTGAGATGAAGAGGAAATATTTCTGTTGAAGGCTGATTTACATGCAACAAGACATGGCAGTTGCTTAAGATCTGCTTAGAAATTAAGAATTTTAGTGCAAGTCCCTTGACC
>NW_020448353.1:1126279-1291799 GCF_003343035.1 Apteryx rowi
GAATGACAGACGGCATGAACATGAAATGCTCAAGTTACATGACTGATCCTTTTATCAAATTGAGTACTACTATGTAATATCACGTGAACATACATAAAATAAAGACTAGAAGACAGACTGAGACAAAGAAAGCAACATGCAGCATTATTGTATAGATTTATCAGATTGTTTCTTTAATATAACACTCAAGTGTTACTGAGGACTAGCTGGAATTGTAAAATGCATAATTTGAATTCATAAGCTCACAGTCTTATGTTTGTTTGTTCTATTGAAATATTCTTTTCTGTATTTAATAGTTTATTATCTATTTTTAAATTGAGATTAYGCTGTGGCCTCTTCACCTTGCAGAGAAGGCAGAGCATTCTTTGTGTGCAATGCAGAAACATGGGGGTTAACAGAGGGGAAGCAGAACCTTGAACCAGCTCCTGATTCCCAACAGTCCAGCTAACATCAGAGCGAAAGGGAAAAATTGGCTACTGGAAAGAGTGGCCAAACACTTCCCACTACAGAGCAACCTAAGGCCCCTGATGTGACACACTTGCACACTGCCACTCATACAGGATACACCGGAAAAGCAAGTTCATCCCAAATGTAACAGCACTATGCTAACCAGTATTTATTTATATACAGAATTAATGTGTGTGTGCACTCCCTCCTATAGCCTCTCTATAAAACACACAAGCACAAAGCACGACAGTAGTGAAGGAATCTCCCATCCTTATCCCTTCCCTCCTATGTAATGAAATAGATTTCCGACTCTTGCTGAAAGCTGGAGCCTCATTCACAGTTCTCTCACATTCACACTTTCCCTTTGCTAAAGTGATGATCAGTGCAGAGCTCTCAAGCATTAAAAAATTCTTCTGATCAGCAAAGTGAATTTCACATTACATTTCTGAAAAGCAAAATAAAGGTTTAAAATGACATACGGAAAGGAGGAATCAGCGAGTTATCCTTTGGGGAATACAAACAACAAGCATACATCAGGGTTGGCTTTGAATTTACATGCTGATGCAAGATGAACAGTGCTTATCCTTGTAAGACAAGAAATTAGACTCCTTTCTTAGTGGTAAATGATAATAGGAATATTTCATGATTTCTCAGTTTCTATCTCCTAGTCTGTACATTTATGTGTCTCTACATACTCATGCTTCTACATTTTTTCCTCACAGTGATTAAAAGGAGTGGACAATCAGTGCCTAGAATGACCCTGCACAAAAACAACATACTGTAACCCGAATTTAACAGTGTGAATTGTTAGCTGGGCAGCGCTAGCAGACATTGCTATTCCTCCAAAAATACACTTGCTGAATGCCACAGAGAAGTTGCTGTGGCACTCGTGTCCGGGTTCACCGCAGGAAATACTTACGTGATGGTGTCAATCATATCCAGTCCCATTTCAACACAGCAATGGGCATGATCTGTTTTGGGTTGGGTCAATCCTGATACACAGTAATAACAGTCCCCTAGGATTTTTATCCTTCTGCAGTGGTTTTCCTTTAATAAAAACAGAATGGGAAAAGTTTTACTTTTCATATAAATATTCTAATATTTACAGGAGAAGATCTTCTCCAATAATAGGAAATCATTCAGGTAATCCTTTTGTTGTCAAATTAAATAATCTATAATTCATGAAATTTGGATTCCCTTTACAGAACAACTGACATATATAAATAGATATGTATATATATTTGTGTATGCACATGCATGCATATATAGATAGATAGATATAGATATATACATATATACTGGAGATCAGCCCAGCACTGTTCAGCACACATGGTGTACCATTCATTGACATGGTTGTGAACAAAAATGACCAAAATGAAACACTATCTATTCTCTTCCTCTCATATTAGGTCAGTATGAATTCAAGATTTGCAATGAGACTTTATGTCAAACCAAATGACTGAAGCCAAACACCTACTGAATTTTGGGAAAAGTTCATATTGTTAAACTCTAGTGGGAAAAGTTTGTATTGTAAAGTTGTAGGTTTTTCATTCAAATCCTGTTCCAGCTTACAAGGAAAGATGATGTATTTATCTCTAAAGGTACACAGAGCTGTGCATTACAAATCCATAAATCACAATTTACAACATAGCATGCTCATTCCCAGTTGAAATATGACACACTTGGAGATCAGAAGATAGAGTCACCTTTCATTACCATTGAATTTATCTCCTATTTACAAACAGTGTAAATTCTACAGCCAGAGAAATCTGGCTAAATCTCTCAGGTTGGGATGTGATGATTGCTGTATTAGCCTGAGCAGAAAGTTCATTTCTCAACACAGAGCACATAAAGTGCCTTTAACAAAGCGTTGGAGTGGGGGTACTTCTACAGTCTCTGCACTGTTCTCAAATACATATCCAAGAGATCCAATGGTCCCTTCCCAATCACACCTGTACACAAATTTACTACTTATTTAGTCAGAATACTGAAGAAACCTATATATCTGGAAATTCAATGCAATTTTACTGTATTGTAGCACAGAAAGCTATAGGAACAAGTAAAATATGAGGAGACAAGAATAAGTGATGGTATCCCTTGAAGCTAGACTATGACAGCTTCTTCCCCATTTAGAGTCTGGCACAAAAAAGTAAATGACCTGGTTAAAGGAATACACCTTACACAGCTGGGGCTATGCAGATAAGTTCCCTGCAAAATTACCTGGTGTGAATATGATAAGAAAGGATTAATAAAAAAATAGTTTATTTTCCCCTGAAGCGGTTTGCTCGATAGACTTGACTTCAGTGGCACAGAAAAGGGAAAAAAGTCCCCCCCCCCCMAAAAAAAAGGGGAAAAAAAGTTTCAAAATGTCTAAAAAAATGGCCTAATCATACCAGTTCAGGTTCTCATATGACCGCATATTCTCATTCTGTCTCCTGCCTGCAAGAATCAAAGGCTTCCTGATTTGACCACGCTCTCCACATCACTACCCTTAATCCAGCTCAGAAGCAATGGTTGTGTCTACAGCGATCCCCTTCTCTCTGACATGTCATATACAAGTGGTCAGGGCTTGTTATTGCACACACTTTCAGCTGCAGGCGTTCCCATGCCTGCCTTCTTTGTAAATGTTTCTCAATATTGAACAAATATTATAAAATAATAATTACCTCTGTTCAGGCTTGGAAGAGGGCATGCAAACACTGTTTGGGGAAAATGGTCTGTCCCTTTTTTTTATGTGCATGCTAATTAAGCAGGAAATCCACATCTTGAATCAAAGAAGAGTCATCTTTTGGGTATGCTTAACTAGTATGGAAGGCTTTTCTGACAGTGTCTGCTTAATGTTTCTTTTGCTGTACAGCAGGGCTTTAAATATACCACTATTTATCATTCCTAATATATATTTTAATGAATGTGAGCATAATTATTCTGGAAGCATTATCACTGGGGTCTTGGAGTATTCCTGCAGCCTATAGTCAGGAAAGGCCTCACAGATTTTACCTGGAGTTTTATTTCATTATTCTGAGATACTTGGCTAAATGGTATTATATAAGTAGAAGAATTATTGATACAAACAAGTAATATTCAGACCTCAAAATTCAATCGGACACAAAACAGGCCTTCCAACTCAAGGTTTTTGAATAGAAACCACTAGGTTTTTTAATAGAAACCACTAGGTTTTTTAGTTGAAACCACTAAATTACACTGCCAAAATAAGCCATTTTTTTAAAATTGTGGGCAAATTCTGAAGCAGTAGAGGGTACTTAGTAGTTAAGGCTGGAACCTGCTTTCCAAAATAAATCCAGTTTTGGCCCACACCTTACAGTCCTCTATAAAGCCCTTTTCATCTTCAAATTTGGTATGCACGGTCTGTGGCTGGGCAATGACTATTTGACCCAACTGAAAAATATTCAGAAAAGCCATTTCAGTAATATAGGATGTAGACTATGCATGTGTTAATGGACCAGTGATCTATCCTCTTTAGTGCCTACCTGCAAAAAGGCTTATTTCAAAAGACTTGGTTTTCTTAGACAGCTTACTGCGCTAGACAGCAGTACAGTGGATTTGATAAAGGATTACCCCAAATTACCCTGGCACAGTACAGCCTAGCAGACTGGGAGATGTTTCAAGAAAGGGAAACCAGGACAGAGCTCGATCCATAACTACTTTTCCAAGTCACTTCACTCCTTATGCAAGAGAAAAAGAAAAGGAAAAGGAGGACTAAAGCATTTTCTGGAGATGTACTAATTTTGATGGAGGACATGTGGCTAAATCACCTGCTGTTTTTGAAACCACCACTCTGTTCCTTGTCAGATGTTATCCTCAGTGTCTTTATTTTTAACAACCAATTAATATACAGTAATCTCTAGCAAAATTGTTTGTTTTCTTATTCTCACCATGTGAGGCTGATTTCCAGGAAGGATAAGCAGTGCAGCTTTGCAAGAACAATCTTTTTAAGGATTGATATGCAAATTAACAAAGCAAACCCTTTTCCTCTCTTTGTTTTGTTTCCTCAGCAACTGCCAAAAAAGCCCATGACTCAACAATATTTCTCAGATTTGGTGATATGAGATGAATTCAAGTGTGATAGTTATAAATTCCAGTCACATTTGATATAAGCAATGCCTGTTTAGAAACAGCTGATAATTTGGTTTTAGGCACATGATAAAAAGCACCCAAGATTGCTAGCATTTTCAGTACGCTGCATTAGCCAGGCAGCTTGCCCACCTGCGGTGTCTCACTGAATTATTACCAAACTGATCTGCAGAATTCCACCCAGCTAAGACAGAATATGCAGAGGATCCTTTAAAGTTGTTAAGAGCTTTCTTTACACTTCCAACCAAACACTTTATAAACCAGTTCATCTCTATCCATTAGGTAGACTGGGGGAACTTTGTGTATCAAAGAACTCTGCTGTTTGTTGTTGTTGTAGGAGTTATTTTTTTAATGTATTTTGCAAAAAAAAAAAAAAAAAGTCTGCCAACTTCAGATGTAAAGCTGGAAATCCAGACCATTAATTCCATATCCTTGTACTACACAAGTCAAATTTTGTTTCATACTCTAAGGATAAGGATTATTAAAAGCAAAATAAAGGGAAGAGAATTTACAGGCTGTGAAAAAAGACTGTCTCAAAGCTATAGCAAAGTTTAAGGAGTTTTCAGACCTCTCCCAGCAGAATACATAAGTGCACAACTAGGTGTTCTCTTGAACAGCAATGCTGTGTTGAATAAGTGCTTAGCTTTTTAAATAAGGATCTTCCTCAAATGCCAAATTCTAATAATCCAGAGACATTTTTAGACCTTTTACTGTTGTTGCTGTTGCCCTTTTTTTTTTTGGTGGGGGGGGAGTGGGGAGGTTATCCAGGTAAGTAATTGCTTCTTACATGAATAAATCCAAAGGCATTTATGCTCAGAACATTTTTTTTTTCTTGTAACACTGTGTGGTAGAAGAACAGCCTCTTCGAAGCTTTTGTTTATTTTACAAATGGCAGATACCAATGCAGGAAAGAGTCCCTGCTCTGCCCTCTGCCACTGCAACAATCTCTTTATGTTCTTTACATATTTGTGTGCCATCGTGGTATACGAGCACCTATCAAAGTGAGCCAAAAAGGAAGATCAGGTATACAACAACTAAAATGAGCAAGATTTTAAAAGCTAAACAGAGAATTTCTCTTTCTCTTAACTCCATTAGCTGCAGTGGAACTACACCAGGGATGAACCTGACTGTGTGACTTAATTACAATATATTTTATGTTTGCTGTACACATCCATCTCCTTTTCTGCAAGCTTCCAGCAACCTGATTTGTGTGTATGCTCTTCAAACTTTTATTGTCATGCCCTTCTGGAATCACAGTCTATGAGTAGGAGGAATTTTATTTATCTATAAATTAGAAACACATTTCTTTGCTGTTTCTCCCAATAACAACTAAGCTAAGGCACATCAGCTAAGGTACATGAAGAGCAGCTTCATCATATTCAGCCAGTTTGGACTTAGCTATGCTGTACAGAGCAAGAGAAAAGATTAAGAGGGCCTATGAAAAGATGTAGATGCAGTAATTCACAGTTTGTCTAACTCAGACCCTACCAGTCCTACACCCTTTCCTTGAATGCTCTGGGACATGATCAGCAGTAACATTCAGTTCTGCTTAGGCTAGAGAAATGTGAACAACAGTTTGGTCACTACCTTGGATGCCTAATGATTACAAAGCCAAAACCAACATGCATGCAGGTTCAGAGCATTGGARTAAAAGGCAGGGAATCTTTTAGGCATGGACTTGCACTGAAGGCCTCTCTCTCTCAGAGGCTCAGGTATCCTTGCCAAACCTCAGACTTTTGGCCACAGGCGTCTGCTTCAGTGAGACCTCTGGGTACAGCCCTGGCATAGATGCAAAGTATCACAAGAGCAGGTCCGCATACAGGGGAGAGAGGTGCTCTGCCAGTGCAGGGAGCAGCTCCCGTGTTCAAAAACCTGCCTCCCTCCCCCATCCATTTGTTGTCTGAAATTGTTTCAATGAGGGAAAGAAAAACATTTCCTACTCCCTTGAAAGGGACACTATTAACTCAATGTTTCCTTCACCTAGCAAAGAGACATCTTGGGGAGAGGGAAACCACCAAAATGAAAATCTCAGATGGCTCARTTTCTCACGGGGAGTAGAAATACCTCCAGGAGTGATAGTGGTGGGCTATGAAGGATGAAAAGGACATTCACATCACTCTCCTGACCCTCAGAATGCTGCAAGGAGCTTCAACACTGTGGCAAGCCAGTACCGCAGAGGGGGAAAGAGCCCATGGTCACCTCTCTCACAGCACATTCAATGAGCCAAAGGAAAGATCAGTGACCCTGAGAAAGGAGTTAGGGCACAAGTACCTTCATGTTCTTTCTTTCCTTCCATATTTTTCTTATGTTTCTCCCTTCTTGGTTTATCAGTCAGTTTCTTTTTTGAAAGCCCTGTTCCAGAACTTCCTTTGGGCAGTCTGCTGTGCTCAGAGCCAGACTGTTTCTATCAGGTAGGCAAAGCAGATCAAATTTGCAGCTCAAATAATAAGCATGGCACCATGGATTTCAGTGGAACTACACTAATTTATACCAGCTCTCCCTCTACTCCTCAGGGACCCAAGACCTAACTCAATGGCCCAGACCAAACACATCACAGTTACAGTTCTTGCTTAGTGATTACAGAATAAAATGACTATTAGGAAAAAAAAAATTGCTCTAAAACTCCCCCCAAATGTAAATAGCAATAAAATACACTCGATATTTATCTGTCTTCACAAGTCTAGACTTAATGTTGCTTCCACAGAGGTCAGTGAAACATTACAATTAGAGTGAGAACAAGATAAAAGTTACCACTCAGACATCAGTCTATCTTATTTTCAGTGTACTCAGCATATTCAGCATATTTAAAATCTACAGCACATTATGCCAGAGTGCTATTAATCTCAATAGAAAATTGGCTTAGAAAGCTTTGAATCACTCTAGAAGTTAGCAGTTTATCTATATTACAGAACTGTATAAAGACACTAAAGAGACTTGCAGAATGAACAGTATTTTCTACTATATTTTCTAAAGCTGGAATGTTATCTCTATTTGATTTTATTGAATTTTTCCATAAAATTAGAAAAGAAGTGAGAAAAACAATATTTTGGCTGTTATGCTGCACAAATATATGCATCCATACATATAGATGTGTGTGTATACACACATGCCGTTCTGCAAATTTACCCACATCCTCTCACATACATATACGATAATGCAAATTTAAATATTCAGCTTCTGGATTACTATTAACCAAGGTGGTTCAACTTGACAGTTGCATGGGCCAGAAGCCAGTTTTAGGTCCCTCGTTCAAGACATATGAACACAGCCTGTTAGAAGGTATATGGGTGTTGATATCTGTTTCCAGGCATTGCTAGTCCACCTCTTCCTTTACGCAGAGGTATAGTGACTTACAGTTTCAAATGTGAACTTACTGTTCAACTTTGAAATTATTCAGAGGTCTGTATTTTGTCCGTTGAGTGCAATTGAACAACACTGTACCAAGTTATTAAGTACTGTGAATTGCGAGAATGAGAAATCCTTTGTAAGAGACCAGTTTATGTTCTTGATATTTATACTTTCCTGCCATATTAAATTTTCTTATAAAATTAAACAAAACAAAAAATCTACATAAAGGAGAACCCAGTGAAAATCTCTTAGAGTGTGGAAGTATTCACAAAGGATGCAGAAAAAATACCAGATCAGTGAATTCAGAAAAAGAGTAAAAAGAAATGGTTTTAGATTCATATGAAGACACTCCTTAGAAAGGGCCCTCCTTCTCTATCAAGGAAAAAAAAGAGCCTAGTTAAGCTCATCAGCTAACTTAGTCTGTTGAAAATCCTCCAGAGTTGCCTCACAATACATGCAGCTTCCATTAATGACAAACAATAGTTTCACTTTTCTTAGTTTACTTTCCCCCCCTCCTCCAGTAAAGCAAAAAAATTGCCATTACTACTCTTTGTAGTATCTAAGTCTATTTTAATAACTGTGCTGAATATGAGCCACAAAATGCAATAGATTATTGAATCAGGCTCATCAGATAAAGTAAGTTCGTATTCAAATTCTGACTGTAGTGAAGCGATGTGGAAATTAGCAGTAGTTTCACTACACCGCAATCTTCCAATAGCAATAACAACTTTGAAAAACTCTCTGGACCATAAGAAGATTTAATTTTATCCTGTCAATTACTGTATACACATTTTAATATTTCTTCTAACCCAGTTTTTGAGATGTGGATTTAAAATCTGAAACAACTATTCTGCTAACCTCTTAACAAAAAAATGCCTGCAATAGTAACTTTACTAAGTTACACTAGTTCTCTCATGTTCACTAGTCCCAGCGTAAAATATTCCAGACTGAACTAACTGCAATGCTCCATCGAGTTCAATTTAACAGGGTAATGGAGACATTTTATAGCACTAACAGTGAGTATAGACTTAACAAGAAGAGCTTTAGCTTTTACAGGATTATAGAAATAATAGAAAACAAATCTGATTACAATATAGGAAGGACCACAGCAAATGCCTCAGATGGTTCTGACTGAGGAAAATTGGCCATGTCCAGTTGAGCATATAAGGCCTGTAATTTAGTAATACATTTGTGAAGTCATGAAACATTATCTGCCATCGTGGGAGCCATACAGTGCATGAAAAAATGTAGAATTATTTAGGATAGCAATAAAATGGAAGACATTTTGCTTCACGTCCTTTCCCTCAATGTTATTGGCAATTTTACATGTTAATCTGCAATAACCTACTGGCTCTTGGCCTTTCTCTTCTGTACATTTCCATTCCCACCATAATGTTCCTCTCTTCTCCACATGGAGACTAATTTAACAAGACTAGAAGGTTAAATGCTTTCAGTCCTTGAGGATGAGAACCTGTTTAACAGTCATGTATGTTAATTTACCTGCTTGAAAATGATAAAGCGTCTTAGCAAGGAATACAATCATCATGACTGATATGCATGCTTGTCCCCCAACCAGCTGCTCTTAAGTATCATTTAAGATACTCTCTTTTTATGAAAAAAAGCATATCCCAGGAGAAATAGTCCTAAACCAAACACGTTACAAAAGGTTGAAAAATTAAGCTCTAAAAGCTCAGGAAATGGAAAGGATATTTTTCCAAAATGCTTCTAACACAGTAGAGAGTATTTAAAAAGCTGTCACTTTTGTGTAGAGACCAAAATACGAAAAGCAGTCATGCTCCAAAGGGAAAAGCAGGGAAAATCTTCAAGGTGTGATCACTAGAAATGGCCATTCCCTTCAACTTGGCAGAATTACTGAAATATGCTGCCGTGAGAAGAACTAGCGAGATGCTGCAACAGCTGGCTATAAAGGAAGCAGTTTCTAGAGACATTTCCAGAGACTTCAAGGAGATAAAAAGTCTGGCTTGAGAAGAACAAAGGTGACTCTCTGAGGACAGTGCTGCAGGCGCCCAGAGTGAGAGGCATGGTCCTCCCCAGCCAAGCAGACACCCTGATGGCTGCTGCCAAGGGCCTGCCCTGCATAACAGGGCTGTGCAGAGCACTCCTCCGCAGGCAGGGTAATAGTCACCTCTTCTAATGTTACACAGCTAAAATGAGGCACCTGGGTTAATCAACCAAATTGCCTCGATAATTAATGAAATGAAGCAGGCACTTCTAGAGTGCAGTTAGACATCTCCCTTGGATGACACAGATTGAACCTTAGAAATACCTTTCTCTATGCCGACTACAGTTGTCTAAACAATTGGTTTCAGTACAAATGCCCATGCTGCAGGTATGTACAGTTAATCAGAATAATCCAACATGGCCCTATATAAAGATGCAAGTCTCAAATTTCCAGAATATGAGCTCAAGAAGAACTCGGTAAAATTTTACCAGGAGCATCCAAACCAAGATGAGAATTATGACACACAACTGACATACCAAGCAAAGTATCTTCCAACACAAAAGGTACCATAAAGAAAGTCAGGGTGGTACCTGCCCACTGGTATATTCTTTACATATTTACATAAAGTGTGTGATGTAGCTTCCCCCAGGGAAATTGTCCCACAGATGCTGCAGTATAACGGCATACACATCATCCGTCACTGATCGTATCAGTTATATAGGCACTTGCACAAAAGACCACTTTGATTTAGGGTAGCTAGCTTCCCTAGGTTTCGCTAGAAGATCTCTCCAGCGGGCAGTTCAGAAGGGGACTCAAGCTCAGCAGCCTGACCTGCCTCGGAGGGATCCTGTCACTGCCCTGCCTATTAAAGGGGACCTGGGGAGACAGGTCTCCTTAAAACTAGCCTTTGTAAATATCGCTCCCCTAGTGCACACTTACCACCGCCACAAAGAAGGGTTAAGTGTGGTCAGTTATATCCACCTTTTCTAATATGAACTTCCCCATTCAAACCAGCCTGCAAAAGTTTATATATTTTATGTTTTAAAAATATATCATAATTATCAGCATATAAACTAGAAGTGTTGTATAGACTCTGTAGATACAACTTCTTAAAATGACTGCTTCTAGGAATAGCTACTTCTATAGCACAGCAAAGGACTGACTGCTCTTGACACAGTCCAAAAAAACCCACAGGAGCTGATTAAAAATGTAAGTTATTGACGCTTTGCCTAAGACCCAGTGGCAATGTTATTAAGTTCGATATCTTTGAGGGAGAACAGGTACAAAAGCCACTGCAGCAACACAGAAATTTCAAATGGAAATATACTTAAAAGCAAAGAAGGTAATCAGGAAAAGATCCTAAATTATGGAAATAAATAAAAATAGATTTAGCCTACAAATATTGACAGAGCCTGAAGGCATATTTCACTGCAAATGGAAAGGACAACAGGAAGTTAAGTGTGTCAGTTTGGCTAAGTGATGAGATCCCCAAAGTGACATGAACAAAATCTTTCATTCAGAATACTGAAATCCTACTCTAGCAGTGTCCTTGTAAAACAGAATAAAAGCATTTATTCTTGACCTCTTGTAAAAGGAAATTCTTAGAAATCCAAGTTGCAATAAGACAGAAGTTGAAAGGGAAATAGCTAAATCTGTAAACACAAATGGATTCTCCACATAGATCAGACGCAGGAAGTATGTGAGGAAATCTACCAGGGAGAAGAAGAATTAAAACAAACYAAAACTTCTGTGAAATGCATGCTTGTTTCTTTGCATTCATCTTTACCATGCAGGATGCTCTGGAAATGCCTCTTCTTTTCTATTAACATGACTTATCACAGTGAAAATATTTTGGGTATTTCTGAAATGTATCCAAAGGTGATGGAGTTGTGACCATGACAGTACCTGACCAGAGGCATGTGCAATTCTGAATGATGCTATTTGGGTAACTGTAGCCTTGAAAATCTCCCTCATTCACGGTAAATCCATGCCACAGCTCAAGCATCAAGAGAAGATACACTGAAATATGTAGTGCATTAAAGCAACAAGTCACCCAGCCTAGATGCCGTATGTCCAAGAGTTTCTCATGAATGTAAGAAGAATATAATGCAAATGATTATATTTCTCTCAACAAGAATTTTTATATGTTCCTCTGAAGCATCCAAGTTCTGGCCAAATTCAGACACACTGCCAAAAAGCGGAGACTAACTATTTTGGTCCTGAATGGCAAAGCAAGATCAGGAGAATGAAAAAAAGTTTTGCAGTTTTCCATAGGTTCTTCAGCGAGGCAGTGGTACAAACCATCCAGAGTCAAGACTCTGTGTGAGCATTGATCACTATAGGATTTTAATTCTTTTGCATCAACAGAGAGGAAAAGTGCTACTAAAACAGCATCTTCCAATGTGTCAATGCCAAAAAATGCCAAGACTGTCTTCATGAGATTCCCAACAAATATATGCTGCATTACACTTCCTCGCTCCTGTTACTATACTTCCCACAGTGGTGACAGGGATTTTTTTAGGCATTACAGTTGTAAGACGGCACAATTATTTTAAGCAAGGGCTGTCACAACTTGCCATTTGCAGTTGCCATTCCTTCCTAAGAACCAGCTCATAGATCACAGGGACCATGCCCATCACCGCTACCTTATTCTTGAGATTTCTTAGAGGTTCCTTCCTCCCTCATCATTCTGAATACTAATGCAGGACACTATTTTTAAACCAGCACAGTCCGTACTTTGAACTAATAATGAACATCTAGAAGTTGTTTAATCAGATCAGAATCCTTCCAAAAAATTACAGATCTCTGCACATTTCTTCTGACTGCAGGAGACACAACAACTCGTCTCCCGTTACTACGGCAGAAGGCGACAAAGAGAAGCTCATACTTTCTGCCCTTAATCACACTCTGATGCAGCACAGTATGAACTAGAATGACATGTAAATAGCAGTTCTTTCCCACATTGCTGAAAGAAGGCAGGAGATTTATTTTCAGATTTGGAAAGAAAATGCATGCAGATTGAACAGAAAGCTAAGGCTTTTTTTTTTTTTTTTTTTTTTTAGCTCCTTCACTGTCTCTGATCTATTTCTTCCCTACAAAGAACTAACCCAGCGGCAAGAGCTGGCATCTGCCTGGTACCCTCGTGTCATGTGTCATTAACACTTCCAGTTAGCTGCACCTGCCCAGGGCTACAGGAGCAAGTGTGGTGCAGCAGCAACCTCCCTGGCTTCAGTGCCATGTCATATCGGAGGCGCGTGCTTTTGTGCGTGAGTGTGAATGACCCTGTGTTGTGCCACAGCACTGCCATGTACAGCACTGCCTTGTGTTTCATGGCTACAATTACTCCACAAATGATGGGTATTGTAAGTTTATAAAGGGTTTACTAGATGGCTTGTTGCCATTTGGAGGATGAAATTCAGCAATGAAACGAAAGTGAGAGTGGCTATTTGAACTTTTCAAGACATTTCTTGCCAATGCTCAGCTACAGGGTAGTCCCATTCATTTCAAAACTACACATCTAAGTTAGCCTTCTGTTTTTCCTAGAAAAGGGAGCCATAGATGCAAAGCATCCACAGTATTCAGAGGTCTCATGTGGAAGGCTATAATGAGGAGAAGTGAGCTCGGATGGAGGAAATGTGGATGCTGTTTACGTTCGAGACCTGAGGAAATACATGCTCTAGGCTGCTGTGCAGAGTCAGAAGAGGAGATAGGTGCATAGTGGAGGGGTATAGGTTATGCAGAGGTGATATTTTCGCACAGCAAAGGCTATGAGGACAAGGCTGGCAAACAAGATAGATTTGATTAAGTTTCTCTTTGTCCTAACAAGGCTGTTTAAGGGGAAAACACATTTTCAGCATATTGTTAAATGTAATTTGAAATAARATGTGTGAAATTATTCAGGCACATCCATTCCTCTCATTTCTTGTCAAATGCTTGTCATGCTCATGTACTATATTTCTGCAGTACCATTAGACTGGAAGGAGTCATAGACAGGGAACATTTCTCTCATTTTCTTTTTCCTTGGGGAATCTGGTACAATGCGAGTGCAATGACCAAAACATAAGCATCAGTAATAATATGGATCCCATTTTGCCTGCAATAGTCTCTCTGAAAAGCTACAATCATTTATTTGACACATAGTGCTCTCTGTGAAGAGCCAAGTTGAGTCTCTAAATTTTTGTCATCATGGAAAGTAGTTTTCTGTTGTTGTACCTCCAATATTCATACTTTCCATTATCCTATTTTTTTCCATGCAGGATAGAAATGTAAATATTGAAATATTCTTTCCATTTTGTGTAAACAAGACCAATGAAGAACACTGATGGCCTCCAAGGAGGAGGAAGAAAAGCATATTTAAAAATAGGAACTTCAGATTCTTTCCTAAACATTTAAAATGTGTTGTTTTCTCTCCAGAATATTAATCAAGAATAGAAGTTTTAGAAATTCATGACACACAGGGCTAAATCAGTCTATTACAGATTTCTAACATATGTAACTCATGTATCATTATGCAAAAGGAAATTTGAATTAAATTGAAAAAAGAATGCTGTACTTACTGTGGCTAATTCATCAAACTTGCCAAAGAGTTCATTCAGCAGCTTCACCAGTTCTTGGGCAGTGCACTGTGATGCCAGACTAGTGAACCCCACAATGTCTGCAAACAAAATGCTGTAAAGAGAAGGTAGAAAGCACAGAGATATCAGTACAGAAGACACCTTCACATTTTCATTATCCTCTTTTACAGCCCAAATGTGACCCAAAGCACAAACCCAAACAAGTTCTGAAATGCTACCAGTAAAGTGCTACCTGAAATAAAAAAGCAAAGACTAATAGCAGAGAACTGGGCATGAGTTTAGTGCTGATAATTGTTGGGCTGCCGTGGAGAGAGTCCTGGGACACTGCTCTATGTCTCTGTGACCCATCTAAGTTATACGTAAGGCAAAACACCTTATTCAAGTGTTTACCCTCCGAGTACTTCAGGAACATAGAGCACAATTACTTTTCTTTACAGAATGTGAATCAAGACACAAGGGAGGCTAAACAGCTTGGCCAAGTCTTGTTAAATCTGTGGTAGAGTAAGGAAAGAAATGTAGTCCTCCAAGTCCATGGCTAATGGCTTCAACTTCGGATATGCCTTAATACTTAATGGGAGGTCTAACTTTTCGGCATTTCAGTTAATCTTTGCAGATATTGTGAGGCTTAATGACAAACACTTGCAAAATAGTTGGAAGAGCTAAGGTATTGGATTCAAAACAGGAAAGCAGTGTTCAGCTATTTCCTTGCCAGCCACAGCGAGAGCCTGCAGCASCCTGTGGAAGTGCCCAGGTGGATCCCAAAGACGGGTCTTGTGCTGATATGGTTCCACGGCCAAACTGACAAACCTGGCTCAAGGTTTATTAAGCACTGCAAGACATGAGTAAATAACTTGCGTATGGTAGCTCTGTGATGTGGTTACACTGCTCCAAGTCAGGAGCTAGCACGCACACTGCTGGGTCAGACTTCTTTCACTGTGCTGCATTGCTCAGGTAAGTGTCCAGCTTCCATCAACATTCAGCAAGTTTTAATGTACAACAGTTTATTCTGCTTTAATAATAAATCCCTATCCATCTGTGATAAGGGAAGAGACTTGAAAAAAATACTACAGTTACAGAGAGAATAAAAATTCCGCTGTTGACCCTGGAACTGATCCTTTTAACTATTTCAATTCCTTCATCCAGTGGCACAGGCCCAGCACCAGCTGCAGAAACCTAATACATTTATCTCCAACACCCAGATTATAAACATCAAATAAGTGTTTATTTATCCAAATGCTAACAAACAGTCCCATGCCACATGGCCTAGGTATACTTGACATAATGTAAAACATGGCTTGGGAACTATAATTTAAGTTACACATTACAGACTCCTCTTCCCCTCAACAAACCTTCACTCTGTGGATAAAATAACTGGTGCYAGAAAAGCAGGACTAACAAATCTACTATTTCCAGGCCACCATCACCCAGCCTGAACTCYCACACAAAGCCACAAAAAAGAACAAATACAGCCCCATTCCGTTTAACCCATTAACCCCAAAATCCTTTCTCCACCAGAACAGGTTAGCTAACACATCCCAACACAAAACTAACTCCTCCAAAGTTTAATGGCTTTAATCTACAAACATGGCATACATGCTGTCATATTAAACCTTGGGGTGCACTCTTCACTCTTTTCTTCCTTGAGCACGCTTTATGAAAACGCTGATTAAAACTGCCCTGGTTCAAGAGAAGAATAGCTATTTCATTCTTACACTATTTAAACATCAAAAAAAAAGACTTCTTAAAATAAGATATTCAGCATTTCAGCATTTAGTCAATTGTACTATTTTGTGCCTCTGCTGTCGTGAACGTGAACCACCCTGGTAATGGATGAGGTAAAAGGTATTAACAGAGTACAATAAAAGCAATAATGCCAATGAAGTGCTCTGCGTATTTGCCCATGAAGATCTAGTCATTCACTTAATTCTGGATTGACATCCTTGTTGTCTGACAGCCCTAGGCTGATCTTTCTGGAAATTCATCAGTCAATGTCATATCATCCTTCTAAATTCCTTAAAGGTTTTCAGATGTACTTAAATGTACACCAAGGTCTTCCATACAGTCATCTAACCCATTTGCTTTATGATCTATGTTCACATCTCAATTCATATAGCCACAAAGAAAAAGGCACAGGGGAAAAAACAATTGTTGCAAACCAACATATCAYGTAGTATCCAGATTTTAATTAGATATTATTAGATGTGGGAAAGAGTAGTTGCCCAATATTTCCCACAGAACCAACAATTTCCACTCGAAAAAATTAGCATTGTGTTATTTTTTTAGACCTTGAATGTAGTAAAACTGTATCTGTTTACCAAGGTGTCTACAAATAAATCACTCCAGTGCCGTCACAAACACACAAAACAGAAATGTCAAGCATTTAAAGAGACTATATACTCATGTGTTAACAACTAACAGAGCAACCAATACACTGCTGATACATACAGTTACATCAAAAAGTCTCAATTACTTAAGCATGGAGCACAGGAAATGTATTCACATATCATCATTCATTTAAAAGGAAAGTTATTTTACATACAACTACCTTAGTAAGTCAGTATGGTATCCTTACTCATCCTTTAAACATTTTAAGAAAGTATTTATTGGTGTCTTTATTAATTCTTAGTGATCAGTGTTTGATTCAAAACACTGGTAATTATGTGCCAAACTGAAGTCCAACCCAAGGACACACAATACATAACTGAACATGTAATACAAAAATTTTGGTAAAACATGTAATTATAGTGTGCTGAGACAAGACCAGGGTTATGCTTGTGAACAATTTTGTACCATACTATATATTTTAAAGCTAATGGAATAGGTTAGGCAGCCTGACCACTGTTACACTTCTTTGGCATAAGGTGTTTTTTTAATATTTGTAGCTCATTTTTTTAATTTTTAATATAATATTCTTAAAACTTGCAAAATATAAAACTTCTGTGCCTGAAAACTGTGGAAATATCTCAAGTGCTGGACAAGGCACAGTGCAAGGGGGGGCAATGCTTTGAGTATACGCCCTGCTTTTTTTTAAGAGCAAATTCTGCTCGCTTCTACCACCACAAAATGTTAAAATCATAGCAGTTGCTGAATTTCTTTTGAATGCCAACTGAAGTACACAAGAGCAAAAGCAAGGTCTCAGCATGGAAGGTAGAAAGCCTCCAGTGGATGAGCAGGGGCTTTACAGACCCAAAGCGTGTCCCTGTCTGAGAGCCTGCTGTTTCCACAGTCTGTTGCCATGCAGGGGGTGGGCAGTGCTGAGGGCTGTGAGTTTGTCTGATGCACACTGAGCTCTAATATCCTAAAAATAGAATTGAAACTCATTAGCCAGTTTGTTTTATTTTAGCTAGCATGCTGACCAATATTATCTTCCGCACTCCTTCACCTGTCTGTGTCCATCTGCTATCTCTTCCTTTAGTACTTGGATTACAAGTGTTTTGGGCCAGCAACTACACTTGTTCTTTATTTTTACAATGCCTTAAAAAGAGAAAAAAAAAGTGAACCTTGGTCTGCAACAACTGTTTTTGACTATGGAGGTAAAACACCCACCTGATGCAATACACTTTTTTTTTCTGTTATGCCTTGCTCAGGTTTTTGGAACATAAAAGATACAGAAGGCAGGAGGTCAGGAGGTGGTAAAATCAACTACATGGGGTGAGAACAGATTATAATGCTTGGTAGGGCCATGGAATTCATAAGGTTACTAAAGAGAGAAATTATAAGATATACAATACCAGAATTACATTGATAAACCATGCCTGAACTGTTTCCAAGGCCAAGCAATATTTGAAAAGTCCAAGACCCTACCTATTTGTTAACAGAACACAATTCAATATTCAAATTCCCTTTCCTCTGATTTGGATATATTAACCACACGAAAATAACGAGTCTTAAACTTAGGCCAGGTCTACACTGGTATACTTAGGAAAGTTAAGACAAATTAACCACAATAGTGACATCAATGTTAAGGCATATTGATCTCTCATGTAGATACGGTCATTCAATAGCAAAGTAGCCTTGGTTCACTGTAACTTAATTGCTAATCCCCATGGAGGTCTGCATCCTCAAGAAGCATTAGTCTAGAGTGAACTAGGGCTACCCTGCTTAGGCATGAAAGCATCCATGCAACGGTACAGTATACAAAGGGACGCTTCACACTGATTGCCAAGGGCTTTTTCTTTTTTAAAGGAAAATAGTATTAAAGTATGTAGCAAAAAGCAATGACAAGCTACACATTAACAATTGGTTCTCTTAATGCCTTCTCAGGGATATGACTCGCCCTTCTTTAATTCCACAGAATTCTTAACCATGCCTTAGGGGGGACACTGATTAAAAACCAGCAAAACAATCTCAATTAAACTGTGTCTGTTAAAGAAAGAAGAGAAAAGAAAATGAGAAGAAAGTGAAAACAATGAACAAAGGCTACTTTTGTTTGTTCAGCAATGAGACTTGCACACGATTCAAGAGCAGCTCTCCGTGACAAGTGATGTATGATGTGATGGTTAGCCAGGCTAAGTAGTTCTTAGGGGACTAAGACTGGCATTGCCTCGTTACCCAGGGACTCAGAAATGCTCTCATTCCTCAGTCCCACAACTGAACCGAGGGGACCCTGAGGAGCTATTATTCTCTCTTGCTTGTGGACTATACCAAAAACGCTACGTTCCTTATGCTCTCTGGGATATTCAGTATTTGTCCTGTAGTTTTCAGTCATGTGAAGATTTTACTAAGTTGATAGGGTTGGGAAGTTTGGCTAACCCAGTAAAATCTTAAATCACTTTGGCTTTTAGACAGATAAGTTATTAGTGTAATACATTACAATAGCATATCAATATTCCAATTAAATCCTAGGGGAAAAAATAATCAGTTATTGAGCAGTGCTTTGTAAAACTTTTGCTCAGTTCTTGATTTTAATCCCTGAGCGATATCTTTGTGTTGCAGGAGCAGCGCTGTGCTGGGCTGGAGGTTTGCTTGCTCCTGATGCTGCTTGCTTCCTTGAAGGAGAGCAGAGGAACAGACCGAGTATTACTAAAGGCAGCAGCAGAGCGATTTCAAATCTTTTTGCCTGATGGTTCTATCAGAGAAGTAAGACATACTGTTGTTACTGGTTGTCTATTTTCAAGTAACAACTGTGGTTACCCTTGCAGTGACTTAAAACTCTCCTGAATGGTTCCAGTAACACCTTCTGCCCATGAATAACAGCAGCTTGTGAGCACAGATGCAGTTGGGTTATTATTGCCCTTGTTCTTGTGGCACTCAGAGCAGGGCTAAAACCCAGTTTTTACTCTAAATTTGTGAGGCTCTTTTCTGAAACATCCTACCAGTTTTACTCACACTTAGCAAAGCAAGCCTAAAATTACTTGCTATTTTGTATGACAATATTTTAGTTTTAGCATTTTTTTTAATGTATAGATTCCTAGAGCTTAGCTTAAATACTCCCCAGTGTAAACACTGCCTTTTTTTTTTTTAAACAATTTTTCAATAGTCACCTTTCTACATTTGATAAGAAAATGAGCTTAGTCCTAATCAAAATACTGGATAGCTTTCTGTCAGAAATATTTTATACTTAAATGGCTTTAGTTACCAATATTACTAAATGATCTTACAATAAATTATTCTAAAACATCTTGAAATATACATAATGACGTCAAGAAGTTACTTCTTGAGAAGTAACTTCTTGCAAATAAATCTCAAGCTTGGGTCATTTCAAAACACTTACAGGTTTGCTACAAAACATTTCCTGCAAATGCTAGCACCTGCTTCTTTCTCTCTGATCCTAGAATGTTTCCTCCTTCTTAATGAAACTCATCTAGCTTTCTGATAAGATAACTTTTTCAAAAAAGCTTGAAAAAATAGTTCCTACAGTTAAAATGTATAGTAACTTCCTCTACAATGACTGATGAGTAGTTTCTACTACACACTCTTTATGCAGACAGAATGCATAACCTCTAATATCCACATAAATTTAGCACAACCCAGTAAGCCACACAGAATACCGCAACAAAGCAGAGAAGACTATTTCTCTTAGTATGTAAAAGCAGATTTGTAAGTACTGAAGAGGAATGTTCTTCTTTTGACTATTAGTTTACCTCCTAAATTTAATGAAAGTTTCCCAAGGATTTTTTAAAGTTACCTAGAGATTTGACATGCAGCCCCCAACTCCAACAGCTATTATTTTCCAACTGTTTCTGACACAAAATTTCTGAATACAAACAAGACAGCATTCCAATAAGCAACTCAAGGGAAAAAAAAAGCAGTGTTATCAATAGCTATTCCTTGCATCTATATCACAAACAAAGATTTGAGTTGGTTCAGCAAAAGCACACAAGTTTCACAGCATTAGCTAAAACTCCTTGACTCTCTGGAGAATTTCTGCACCAGCAAGCCCTGAGTCATCCCTCCAGGACCTATTACATTCCTGGTTTTCTCCCACTTTCCTGCAATCCCTGTAGTCACAAATAAGCAGCACCTGCCCTGGTGACTCAGCAGCCCTTCTGCAGCCCTGGAGGAAACCACTCCACTGGCTAAAACTGAACGTGGAAACCCTGTTGCTTAGTTTCAGAGACTCAGGCTGCTTCCCCGCTGTGCGCATCAGTCAAGTAGCTCTTTTCTGTGGCACTCACCGGGGCGTTCTGGACGAGAAATCCCGCCATGTTCCATAGGAGATTTCAGAGCGCGTAGGTGGTAAATGTTCGCTTTCAGCAGCATTCATTCATGGGCTTTATTCACAAGAATAGTCCTGCTGGCTCCAAGGGAACCAGTTGTATAAATAGATGCTCAGCAAAATAAGGAAGCATTGTGTGCCCTGCTCTTTATTTCTGCTTAGGTCATTTTAATTAGAGTACAACTTATAATAAGAATGATATTTTAATGGAACATGCTGTTTCAGAAAGGAATCTGGTAGGAGTAGTATAAAGCTACTTCCTCAAAGATCTACCATAGGGAAAATCATTGATAATTTTATYTGTAATTTACTACACTGAGCAAGTAAAAAGTGCTCTCAAAAATTAAAGAGGGCTGTTAAAGCTTAAATTAAAAAAAAAAAGAAATTTTGTTTTAGGAGAACAAATGTTGAAGAAAACTAGTTCACTGTGAAACCTATGCCTTATGAGCTTAAAAAACATGGGGGGAGGGGGGAAGCCTGTTCCTAGGCTTTATGATCAAAGGCTTTTAAAACATTGGAATGGGTAAGCTAAATTCAAAGTTGTTTTTGACAGTTCTCATGCTTTCTAGGATACAGGACAAAACAGAAATACTCGCATGTAAATAACTGTAGACTCTATTCTAGCCTCAGACTGGATCACAACAACCTGTAAATGGCCACAAGGAATCTTTTTTATTCATTACTTCGAATCACGGATTACTTTGTCTGAAATTAGTATCTCTTGTTACATGGCAGTCAGCTCTACTTCTCACTTGTAAAAATTAGGTTAAATCAAATTCCTGTACTGGAAGCTCAAGAAACTGGTAGCAGTTCAATACTTACTTTCCATTTATGTCTTGAATGCAATTTGATTTTTAGAGTAGTGTGAACAGTTGTCTGTTTAAATACCAAATCAGCCATATCCTTGTCCGTGCATACATTCAAACAGTTCCATTAGTATCTGATGGAGTGGGAGAAGTCTACTTCAAAACAGACAAACAATGAAATATGTTGACAGCTCCATAAAGAGCATACATTTGAGCTGGAACACAACCTTAAATTATTTAGTTCAGTTACAGCTTCATGGAGAGATTCCAGTCAGGACCTGCATATTTTTATGGTAGCCATTGTACATATATATGTATATTTATACATGTATGTATGCATGCCTGTATAGGTATATAACCTGAAAAGTTCTCAGCCCTACAAAGTCAGATGAGGGGTAAGAAAATGAAATATGAATCCTACTTTACTTACCCTAATCTTAGGAAAGAACTTTCCCTCCTATATTACAACCCACGGMAAATAAGTGAGCACATTCCTGAGCATCACAGAAGAGGTGGCATGTTAGGGATTCTCCACACACAAGTTGACATATGGTCCTCACGTGCTTCATCGTGAGCTTGGCTGGAATTGCACCAGTAAAAATAGAATCTATGCTGTTCTGAAATGGCTCCTGAACTGCACATGGACTATTTCCTTCTTGTGCGGCACAGAAATGATTTCAGTCCATGGTTATTTTTCTTTCCTGGTGCTTGAATCTTGCCTCCTCGCTTGGTCCATACTGTAGTAATCTTGGATGCGTAACTGCTTGTTTTGTTTTGCATACTGCATTTGCCTTATATTGTTTGTTTCCATTTAACACATGCAAACTTATTTTCCTGCTGTTTGGCAATCCTTTCAAAAACTTTACAAGGCAATACACAAAAAAGCCTCTCTTCTTCCTCTTTGAATGACACAAAAATCACATCTATGAGGTCAAGATTTACCCACTTGGCAATATTCAACTATTCTACACAAAATGTAGAAAGAGAAGAAGCAAAGCCGTAGAGAAGAGTGGAGAATTTTTGGCAAAGGACTGATTTTCATCAGATTATGAAAATTCCATTAGACCTTTTTTTTGGAAAAGTTCCATATTTTCTATTTTTAGTCATTATCCTTTATGCATTTCAGTCTACACTGGAGATAATTAAACTTACCTGAGAAAGATTTCTTGTTCCCTCTTGCACATGCACAAATACACTCACAGGGTTGGCATGAATAACAGCCTTTTCTTGTATCATTATTTTGCTTCCAAATGTAAGGTCAATTTGGGCCTATTTATCTTTCACATTTGATATGAAACTGATGCTGAACACAGATCTTCCATGCTCTCAAATTTTACAGTAATGGATTAGGACAGAATGGGGTGGGGTGGGAAGGCAGTTCTTTATATATATTTCATTTCCTCTGTAAATACAGCAAAAATCATGATCAAATCATCACTAAGCTGTATTAGGAGAAACCTAGTGATGGAAAGGCAAGGAACATAAAAAAATACAAATAATAAATGTGATTAGAGTTGATTTAAATACAATTCTAATATTTAGAGCAATGAATTTAAAAATAAAAAGTTAAAAGGGAAAAAAAGAGAGAGTAAGAAAAGGAATATCTGAAGTGACCAAACAATACTTCAGATTAGTGTGGATTGTTAGTATGTTATGAACTTGTAGATTGATCTTCCCTAACAAGCAAGTCTCATAAACCTAAGAAACAGAAAGTTAGTTGAAAAGAAAAAGTGAGGCAAGCTTCTTAGATGTTAAAGCTTGCCTTACCTTTGGTTTGAGGTAGACTCTGAGTTGCCAATGCTTTAAATATTTATCTCCCAAGAGAATTATGATACTTAAGCAAGTAATGTTCATAGATCACCATTTGTAAAATTCTTCAACAGTGGCAGCTGGCAAATGGCTATTATTTATTCAATGACTTAGGCCAGATTTTCATGCTAACTCCAAGTTTGTAAAACTTCTCATTCAAAATGCAATTTATTTTATTTTTTATTTGCTAGATGTGATCATTCTGGAGAAGGGGTTTTACCCCACAGTCTAGTGCACTTAATAGGGGCCCCTCCAAGCTTCTGTGATGACACTGCAGTTCTGTGAACTATAGAGCCGTATATTCACATACCGAACCCGAACCATTCAGAAGTACTCAGTGCTCATTGATGGGCCATATTCATTGATGCCCACAGATCAGCCTCAAATGGAATATAAAGCAAGTTTTAACTGGCCCTCCCAGAATTCTTCAACTGATGTTCAAGGAGTTTAATGTTTTGTACTGCAGAAAGAAAAATAAAACCCTGGGGACTATGGAGGTCTGAAGTGATTTATGCCTAAAGACTTATCCGTGAGCAATAGAAATGCCTTTCTTTACTGGAGATCTGGAAGAGCTCGCCACAGTGTGACACAAGCCTGAGGACAGCTCTGCCCTCAGCGTGAAGAAGCTGGTTCCTGGTTCCCTGCTGGAGGCTCGCTCTCCTGGACTGCAGGCAGTCGTTTACCAACTGTTTGATAGCTGGTAAAATATTTACCAAGTAATTGATAAACCAGAGCTGTTGCCAAGGTAGATCTGAAATATAATGAGAGGAAACACTGTGTCCTGTCAAAGCCTGCCATACAGTGAAGTTATTAATAAATGCACCTGCACGGCCTACCATGACACTGCAAATGTCCTCCTTAGAGATCCAGCATGACTCCTACTTTCTTAGCTCTTTTCAAAAGCTAGCCTTTAAGAATATGCTTGAGCAAGGGGAAAAGGAGCGCTTTAATTTTTTCCCTAAGTACTTGAAAAAGATCAAATACTCAATACAGCGAGGCCAACAGAGAAACTGCAGCTGCAGGAGAGAAGAAAGACTTTCTCACAATTATGGGTGATCAAGAAAGTACTCTGTTGCTATATGGTCCAATTTGTCAAGCAACAGGGAAGGCAAGGGAAGGACTGTTGTGCATAACAAACACTCTAGTAGATTTCCAGAGAATTCCTTATAAACTGTATTTATTGATTTAATAAAAGAAAATAGTTAATGTTTCCCAAAGCAAGCTAAAAAATTTAAATAAAAAGTACATCAGAAAAAGGTTAAAAGAAATAAAGAACTCGGTGAAAATTGATGACTAAAAGCTGCAAAGCATGGCAAGGTATGCCAGCATCCAAAGGGCTTTATTCTCTATCATGCCTCTAATTCTCTATTCTCTAACATGCATCCCTCATAACCTCAGTTGAAGGTAGTGGGCAGGAGATCTCATTAAGCTGATTTGAAGGAGACTTGCAGTATAATGTGTAATGTCTCATACTCTGTATGTTGGGGCACACTGTATCATCACAGCTATTTGTTTTGCATCATTGTAATACTTTCCAAGGCTTTGCATTCACTTCCAGGAATCATGTGTTCATTTTATTCTTCTGAGAATGCTTCTGGAAATCTTTCACAGCTCCATGGAACATATGTAGTTTAACCCTCTTTTCTTCCACAGAAACTTGGAAAATCTGTCTTTTGATAATATATCCCAGAGGCATGACTGTATATTTTATTATTCCTTGCTGTCTACAGGGTCTCTTCTCACAATCCTGGAGCAACAATATCTTTTCCTAGTCCATGATTCCCTTCCTATAGGTATATCTATTTTCACTTTAATGTATCTTCCTGCATTTTTCCGGGAGAAGGTAAAGAAGATAGCTGTGTGAATAATTTATTTTCCACATGCAAAAGTTAGTGATTGAAGATTTTCTGGGTTTTGAGGTGGATATTTAGAAGCCTGAAACAGATGGCTTTTTGCTGGTATTTTTTTCTTGGTCTTTTTATTTTTCTTCTTATTATTATTAATAGGCAAAGAGTGGGAAAATCATGTACCTTCCTAATTGCTTGCCTACCTCCTCCAGCCTATCCTTTCTGGAAGATGATGGTCTGACATTCCTACWTGTTTGTTGGGAGAAGAAGAAAGGGTTGCTATAAAAAAAGGTAAGAGTGCAGCGTATTCTTCATTTTCCACTGTATAGTGTTGGGATTAGAAGCTCCAGAAATTTAGAGATGAAGAGGGTTTTTGTTTGTTTGTTTTAATAATGCTGTTTTATGGAATGCTTGGTATAACCAGGTCAAGTCTTGAGAATATGGGGATGGTCTCTTAGCTCTGCCCAGCATGGCACTGAACTGCCATTACTCAGGACATAAAAGTTGTTTCCATCTCCCTAAACAGGTAGGGAACATATCTTACTTACTGGTCTTGACCTCTGCAATTAAGAGCTACCAAAGACTGTAGCCATCAATGCTAACTATGCAGCATCAGCTCCAGGGTGTTTGTACGCTTACAGATAATTTAGAATATGAGTGTTAAAGACTAAGAGTTCTGTGTATGTAGTGATGATGATTAATATTATGTGAGATTTAACCTTTAGCAAGAAATGTGTTGCAAATGAATTATTTCAGTAATGTTTAGTTTTACACTGTAAAACCAGCCCAATTTGTCATTCTTCTAAACACTCCCATCACAGCAATCTCTAATGCCCTAGCTGACACAGATATATTCAGTTTCAACTGCTCAGTCAACAGGAAGTGGTCCTTGCAAATATGAGAGTGAACAACTCAATGGGAGGTAGCCTGAACCCCAAAAGAAGGAGCTTCCTGGTGGGTGAGGGAGAGGAGGAGGTAGGTGCTCTGGGAGTTTACTCCCTCTTCACTGCATAAGCACACAGCACAAGTCACATGAGACAGCAGCTTTGTGGCATTACCTAAACCTCTTTGAAACTGTTTCATATATGGAGGCAAGGCACTTACAGAAAATGTAACCACAGGCAATGTGATAAAACAGCTCTGAGTAGACAAGGCCTGAGAGGAATTCGTTTGGAGGAACAAAGGAGAATAGCAAACAAGGAGAATACACTCCACTTTAACAATTACCAGCATACATGAGGCCACTTGCTGAATGTCCTGTCACTGAACAAGAGCAAGAAGCAGAATGGGGCCCCAGTCAATATCCTCTGAGGAGGAATGCTCATATGATGGTGACTGATGTATATTTTCTTAAGTTTACAACACACTTTCTTTCTACATTTCCATGCTATTACCCAGCAAAGCTATTGCACTAAAAGTAATCTGTTTTATTTTCAGGAAGTAAGAATGTGGTGTTGTTAGCATGCAACACAAATATTCCTGTTCACCAAGCATATAATACAGTACACAAAGAATTACCACCCATTTGAAAAAGATTTCCTACCTCCCAGCATTACTATTCTAAGCCATTTATTGGTTCATCATTATCTTCTGAGAAGACTATTCAGTTTCCTTAGTGGGCCCATTCTCCCCCTGCACATAAACAACAAATCTTTACCGTACTGCTTGTTTTTTACGCTCTAAGATCTGATTGCAACTGCATGTCACTATATCTGTACTAAACATTCTGTTTTAAATTATTTCATGGGCTACATCAATCCTACCTAACATTGTCATGTCTTTGAATGTAAATCTTGTGGAAAATCCTTTCAGGAGGCTTCAGGAAATCTTCCTTCATTTCCATTGCAACATTCCTGGGCAAAAGACTCATCAAGAGACGTTCCTAAAAGAAAATGTAAACAACATTAGTTTTGTGGTATAGTATGTTCCCCACTATTCAACAGTTTTGAACTAGTAAACTAGACAAACTTTTCCTAATCTAGCCTGCTTCCTGAGAACTTCAGCTCCATAAACAACACAAACCGCTTCCCTCAAATTTCTGCAGCCTTTGTGGGTGTCTTTCTGATTTCCTCCGCACCAAAAAAAAATAAAAATAAAAAAACCTATGCAGAAAGGGAAGAGCCAGCTTCAAGAACAGATAATTGTCCATAATTATCATTAACATCACAATGCTAATAATAATAACTTACTTTATCATTAGTACCATTTATCTATCTGTGAAAGAATTTCCAGGATCATTTGCTATCCTTGTGTGTACTACTTGGGAATCTAATGAAAGTGTTACATTACAGGGACTATGACAGCTGGTTATTAAGCAGCGAGAATGGATGATAGATTTATCCACGCAGTCTGAATCAGCAGAACAGTAATAAAGGTACAGTTTTAATGGTGTCTTATCCAGCATGGAAATGCCTGTTCAAGGAAGCTCAGTAATAGAATGCAACAGCATAAAACCCTGGTTAAAAACATTTCTGCTTGCTATACCCACAGAGAGATTTTAGCAGGTGTCACTGACCCTCTTAGAATAAAAGACCTCTAACATTTTGGATCTGGTTGGTATTAACTACAAAGGTTTATGTAGTTATTCCACATATTCTGGCCCATTCAGAGGTACCTAGAGAGCTTGTAGCAGGTACTGTACTTACATTCCTACCAATGCTCTGTTCTCATACAGAAAACATTTGCCATTTAAAATGCACTATGCCCACTTTTGTTGCTGTGTGCAGTTCCCAGTTTATCAGTCAGGTTTCCTAGCTTCAGTCACTGTAGGAGACAGAAGGAATTCACATTACCACGTCTGATCTGGTGCCAAAGTAATGGCAGTGATGAGACACTACACGAGCGCAGATCTTGGCCAGACTGCAACCTCCTTTTATTTGAATGGCATTAAATAAATAAGGAGCAACAATTAACACCAAGAAGAGGGTATTTGCACAGACAAGTTCTCTGTATTGCTCACATGCACATGTTCACCAGCCACAAACTCCCAACAATGCCAGACTACTCAAACGGTTTCTCATTTTACAGTTCTGGTTTACACAGTTGCTTCTGAAAGATGACACATTGAATATTTACCTCACAGATGAGTAAGTTAAACTTTGCAGAACTGTCCCTGTCCTTATTTTACACTAAAGTGCCTTAATATGCCTGAGGCAGTACATTTGGACTTGAGGTTAAAGGTCATTCACATTGATTAAATCTATTTCCTACTGTTCTCACATATGTACTAAGAATGTTGCAAAGAACATGATGGAATTAAGTATTTACGAACAGTTTATGTATAAATCCATTTCAAATTAACCAAATAGTCTCAGATCTTGATGGGAAATGGTAAATTACTACAATTTTTATGTTAATTAAGCATAAGCATACATATCTCTGCAACAGAATTATATAATGTTGGTTAAAATCCAAAAGAAATAATTTTGTCAACAGTGGAATTTTTGAAGCTCTCTTTCCCATTACTTGTTATCTTGCAGTTGATTAACTGTTTTAACTCAAATATACTGAGTCTGTAACATGAGCTGACCCCTTATTAGGCAACAGAGAATCCACACAAGAGAGAAGTCTTGCCTGAGGATTAAATTCTCTGGTGCTTAAGATGGTATAAACTCCAGATGATACTGGAATTTCAGAAGTATTATTCTGGATGTCAATTTTCTGTTGTCTGATAAGGACTAAAATGCTTACTGTAGCTTCTCTCAGTGAGGGTATTAAAGAAGATCTTTGCCTTTCTGCTGGAACAGACAAGCAAATTCCAAAGCTGTTACGGGGAGAGAGTGTGGTTTCAGTTTCTTTTTCCTAGAAAGCCAAACTAAAACAGACAGACAAACAATCAAACAAAAATTATATGAACAGGCTCTGACAGGATCTTACAGAGACCAGTGCTAACTGATGAGCACTTCTTTGGCCTGTGCATACAATTACAGTAAAGGAGGTGAATAAAAAACTCACAACTAACATCTGCAGTGCACAGCCAACAGCACAGAGGCCAGGGAAACAATAACAACCATTGCTCTGAAAGTAGCATCGGGAGAGCTGCATCATCTTACAGCTTTGAAACTTGCAGCGTTATGCTGCCAGATGTGTTAAGGCAGGCTACAAAATTGGTAATTCCTATGCATGTTAGTATGACTATTACAAGATGTGAAGGGAGCTGATGAAAATCCTATTTCAAATTGTGGTGGTTTGCCTTTTCATATTACAAAGTGGTTTAAAAAAATTAGAGATGAAAAAGAAAGTGATGGATTAGTGAGGAAGAGCTGGACAGGCTTTACAAAGAGGGCTGGCGGTCTGAACTCATTGAGTGAGTAAAGACTCAATTAGGGCTTTATCAAAGGGCCGTCATGACTGACCTCTCAGGCCAAGCAGGGAAACAGCAGTGTGGTTATAAAGTGTTATCACTGGAAGAGAGACTGGCAAATACAAGAAACAATCCCACAGTGGAAATTATGGAAGTAGTGAAAAAGAATGAAAGACATCATCTAGCTCTCCAAAAAAAAAAAAAAAAAAAAAACAAAAAAAAAAAAAGGTAAAACGAACCTTTTTTATTTTGGCAAAATCTCATCTGTCAAGCAAAGTGGTGTTGCCTTCCAGGTCACCCTAAGGAATGATTAAGGACTTAGATTTGGAGTGGTAAGAATTAAATCATATACGCCAAATACAGTTGGGGGAAGGTTTGGGAAAGGGCTCCATTTGGATCTCTATTCAGCAGGTCCTACCATCATTGTCTGATTTTTTTCATTTGCTTCTGCGAGGCTGATCCACTTCAAAAAATAATCTGAAAATCAGACCAAAAGGAAAACTAGATGTGCACAGCTGCAGAGAGCATTGAATAGAACAAGAGACAGCACAGCAGCCAGGCTGGTCACATTCGTGATGACATTCATGCTTGAGTGGCTGCTGCCTCTGACAGCGATGGGTGATGACAGAAAAAATTGAAAAAGTGAGACAGATAGGGAGCACTAATTAATTAACAACAACTTTGACTAGAATAAAACAACACTCATGCTTCAGGCCTTCTTCTCAGTGATAAATGAACTTGTCTTGGGGTAGGCTCAACATGTGGTATATTCCTGTTTTGAATCCAAAACACAGAAGCTAGTAGAAAGATACAAATGGCTTCATGTTTTCACCTTTCTCTCTGATCTACAATGTTGTTTAAATTTATTACAGCTAGTTTCTACCTGGAGAATGAAATTTTGGCCCCATGATCAACTTCTGCTATTCCAGGAATTTGTACTCCCTTGTTCTGCATTAAATTTTCACTCAGCATTAACATGATCTGAAGTGAAATCACATACTGAAAAAATGATTCTTTTCAGAGATTATTGCCTGCTGAGGATTTTGCATTCCCTGCACAAATCTCATTTAGAAAAGGAAATGACAGATGAGAACCTATATCACCTTCATTCAAAGTGGTTTTTTTGCCAAACTTGTATTTTAAATTGCCAGTGCAGCCTGGGATCTGGAACACCAGACTGGGCTGTCTCTGCCAACTGTCTTATCCCCATTAATGAAGATTTCTGCACCACTAATGAAGACTTAGTTAATTCTTATGAGAACACTCAATTTAGAAAAACATCCATATTTCATTCTCCCACAGCAATGAAGCATTGTTAGAGATAAGAAAAGGAACAAACACATACATTTGACTCTGCATCAAGTCCAAATGTGTATATTAAGCCAATAAGAAATTACCCAGTGCTGCATTGGCAGTATTCAACAGCTAGTACCATTATGCACGTGACACAGGGAAAATATGTAAATGGTAAGTAATTCAAATAAACTTTTCTTTTTCTTCACATAGTTAATGATCAAAAAGACTCTAAATTACAAATTGTTTTTTTGGAACATTCTCAACCGTAATTGCAAATACAAACTTCTGTACTGCAATTCTCACTTCGGGCTGGACTTAAGGAAAAGTGTCTTCAATAATTAGTCCTGCAGTTATTCATTCAAGACTTAGCTAGACAAAGCCACAGTTGACCTGATCTAGTGTTGCTGGCAGTCCTGTTCTGAGAGGGAGGCTGGAGTAGATCACCTCCAGGGGTCCCTTCCAAACCACGTTTCCATCAGTCTGCGATATATGGTAAAGGGGGGCACAGCACAAGCATCAGGCGTAGAGGGTATCCATGGCTTCTGGGAAGCTACTGAATCCATCCCACCACCTTACAATACTCAAGTGAGGCTCTTAACATAGAAGGGGAGCTTAGGGCTCAGCAGGCTAGAAGCTTCTCAGTACATCTCCCTCTTCCATCTCCATCAGCTTTTCCCAACCGCAGCCCTGCTCTGCTCTTACATGTTCCTAATACATTTATTGCTCCTCTCTTCAAATGAGGAACAACCCCATTTTGAACACCGCTGCTGTGAAAGTTCTCATTTTACTGCTTTCTCCAATCACTCATGACTTTCTCAAAGTCCCTTTGAAGTTTCCACCTTGATTTATAATCATTTTATGCAGCTCCCCAAACAATGCTATTCAGCCTAGTACCACATTGTATTACTATTGTATGAAGTGATTTATTTCAACATCTGTATGGAATATGACTGTGGCACATTTTGAAATCCCTTTAACAAACTGTAACTCATACCCCCTCATCAGAAGAGAAGCCTTAAATGCAGTAAAATGTATTAATGTTGCTAGACAGCATTCTTTCCTCTCTTCTCCATTGCCTGCTGTGCAGTTGGATGGCCCCTTACAACCTTCTACCCATGAACTGGCTGCACTTGCTATGCTTCTGCATGCTGCTTTATATTTCCTGTAGATTACCACATGAGATAAATAGCAAACAAAACGGAAGTCTTATGTATGGACAGTGTAGATTATTTTATCAAGGAAACAACAGTTTCCATTGTTTCTGAGATACAGGAGAGAAATAACCAGATAAACAGCAGCATTACTTCAAAACTGAGAAATTTCATGTTTCCCTGGATCTTCTGAATGTCAATGCTTACAAGATCCCTGTCCTCTCGTGCTGGTGTTGTATGCATACCTAGCAGAATTTGTACAGTACAGGCTGGAATTGCCAAAGAGCAGTATGGAAACTCTTCACTCCCTTATGTACCTCTCCATCCCATAAGAACAGGCCAGCGACAGAGGCAACTCAGTCTCTTTTAGTCAACTTCAACTGGGTCCTCCTGAACTGCCCCTTACGACCAGCCTGCAGAGTAGAGCTCTGCCTACTGACACTGCTGCCCTCACCCACCTGGGAGCCAGGGTAGCTATGCCTGGCTCAGCAGACACTTCTTCCTCATGAAACTTGCTCAGATGGGACCTAGAGACACCTAAGCTTGTGATAGTGAAGGGAGTAACTCTGGATGGTGCACCAGATCCCAGTCCCTCCTCACCCTCCCTGGCCTCTGACTCTAAGCCACCTGATTCAGGAATGCATGTCTGTGGTCTGCTGCCTTCTGCATTTTCATAGGGGCTTAAAAACAAACAAACAAACACCTAACAAAAAGCAGGCTCGGCATCTTTGTTTTCTGGGTGATAAAATATGGATATTTGTTTACTGTAGTTACACTCCATCTATGGTGACAATTAGGAAAAGGAGCCTACAGACAAGAAAGAACCATTTTGACCATCTACTCTGTCAGGACTTTTACAATACAAAACATGAAATCCTACCCATGAATTGTGCAGTCAACCAYAGAACTTCTTTCATTATTGCTATACTTCGGTGAAAAGGGCCACCATACTTAGATATACTTTTTTCTGGAGAAAACAAGCATCAGACATGCATATAAAATTAATAAGACTGTTTCAAAGTCAACTCTTCTATAAATATGAGATTCTGCTTCTTAGTCAGCAGAGACTCCAAAGTACATCCTAAGTATTATCACTTGCTACCTAATTCTACCTTGATAAGTTCACTCTTGCGTATTTTTGAAAGCTACTGCTTAGTGGTTTAATGGTATCTATCATTCCTGTATTACACTGCACAGATATTTTAATTCCATGGAAGGAAAATAAAAAATGAGAGAGAAAGAGAGTACAGAAGCCTACTGCAATGCCCTGAAGGACCACTTTGTGTAAAACTACTGGGATCCATTTATACTTCCCATAAGCTGGCAAACAAAGACAGCAGACTTTATTCATGCATTATTTTAAATTAAACTGTGCTACAAAAAATGAAATACTGCCCTGTCTTCCAAATAAGTATAAGAAGTATAAAAAAAAATACACGATTAAAGATGGTGATGCTTTTCTTAGACAGCCACAAGATGGCAGTATTTCAGAACATTCTTGAGATTTCTTGAAAAGTTGTATTTATCATAAGTCCTTATTACAATCATAATCATAAAAGACCATYCATAAAGTTGCATTCTAACAGCACAGGCTTTGAATACTGAGATGATGGCTAACAGCATACTATTATGGTAGGTGATCAATATCTTATGGATAAAATGCAAGATGGATTCACCATGAGTAAGTAGACCTGTGCCAGACCAATCTGGTATCGTTCTATGGTTAACCACCTTTTTTTAAAGGAAGGAAATGCAGGATAGGTCATCAGCATACTGTTTGATAATGCACTGACATGGTTCCACATGGAAAATTACTATAACTGAGAAGGTAGGGATTAGGAATTAGGGGAGACCTMAGTCTTGGCTAAAACAGAACAACGGGTAGCATCGAGGGCAGAAATACTGGGCTGGAGAGTGGGCATAAAAAGACCATAAAATTGCTTGAAGGTACAAAGTACACAGGAGAGCATCCAAGATGTGGAATAAGAATGAGAGAAATTCCACAGCACAATGTGAATTTTAGATGTCATCTACAAAAACAGCTGTGATAAAGAGGGGTAGAAACCTCTGAAGGTGAAAAAGTCCCACAAACCAGCTGAGCACTGAATGGCTATGGCATATTTATGTGATGTTACCCTAAGAAGGCAAATGTGATTCTAGGATGTAGAGAGAAAGATCACTAGCAGGATAATACTTATGCTTTTGAGACCAGCTCCACAAATCACATTCAAAGAGGAACAGGAGCAGAGAAAGACTAAGAGGGCAAACATGGAAACAAGAAGGCTAAAAAACATAGCTTGCATGTCTGATTGCCCTCATACGTAGTAAATCAGAACTCTCTAGAAATATATCAGTATGGATTAAACCCCAGAAAGGCCAGCCAACAGTGTTAACACAAGGTATAAACTCACAATGAATAAATGACTGCAGCATCAGCCTACTACTAATCTTTTTACTTTCACCCTATACCCTTAGCATTCTCCCTCTCTGAAACCTAACTGGCAAGGTTCGATGTACCCATACAAGGATCACAGAGAACCTAACAGGAAAGGGACGATTCTCATTTCAATTAATGGAAATCCTCCTGCTGGAAGCAAAGGGGAGGGAGGAGAAGCTAAATTCACATAACAAAATGGAGACTTTATCCTTAAAGCATCTTTATTTGCTTCACTATAGGGCAGGCAAGAGCTGTGCATATTCTCGAGAGCAGATAACTTTCAGTGAAATCCTGCTCATGCTTGGCTGGAAAGAAAAGCATCTCTCCATTGCATGGCTAGAGACAGCAAAAATATCTATTTCTCGAGTCCAAGTTCCCCTCCTATAGTGATATTTTTTTCCAAAGCGACACCTTGAAGCTAGGTGTGGAATGCTGCATTTCACATTGTTTTTTGCTCTATGAAGGCAGAAGCAGATGGAGGATAAGAAGATAAGGCGGGGGGTCGGGGGCTGGGAAGCATTGGCAAAATTCTTTRCATTTCTGCAGGGAACATGGGGAAGGAAAGGAGAGGAAATAGAGGAGGATCTGGCAGCATTTTGGTAGGCTGAGAGAAAGGTTCTTTCCTGGCTCAGCTACTAGCACCAGCTTTGCATTTCAGAGGAAGAAAGGCCCACTGTGACCACGGAGTGTTTCCCCTCTCCCTCGCAGAAGGGAACTCTGCTTAAACAGGTGAAGTTTTCAGAGAATAAGAAAATCAAAACACTCCACTGCGAAAAGTTTCCCACAGATCTGATTCTTGTCAACTTCTGCCTTGCCTGTAATCTGGCCAAAGCTCAGAGTCTGTTTGCGAAGTGCACTAGAGGAGATCTCTAGATGGTGCGTGTCAGAGGTCTGACAGCTTCCCTCGGTGCAAACACCAGTGCCGGAATAATCAGGAATTATGAAATCATATTGCTTGAAACAAATTCTGGACATAGTCCAGCTCAGTGCTCTTCTTTTGAGAATAAAGTGACATAAGTTATGAGTTAAAACATGAAGTCTMAACAAAAACTGTTTCTATAAGTCTTGGTCACTCTTCTGTGCAAATGATGTACAGGTCTGTAAAGACATGGTACCAATCATGGAATCAATCATTCAGAGAAATTTAGTGGGTATGTGAAGGATATGAATGTGGTATATCTCTAAAAGTTTACTAGTAAAGCCACAACATTTCAAAAAGGGGTCTTGAAATTGACTTTATTTATTAAATGCTAGTTTAATAAACTTGTTTCTATCTATCAAGCTTCAGTGGGTGCTTCAAGAGCAGGTTCTTGAGCGTACATCAGTGAAGATGAAACATTTTGGGCACAGAACAGCTGCAAGTATGCGGTTCTAAATCTCCCTCTGTGGAAAGGTAAATATTTTGCCTATTCTTTTGCAGAGTCTGGCCGAGCAGGTTTCAGTTAAATGATCCCCTTATATTAGCTCTGACACGATGTATGTGTGTTGAGTAGAAACATTAAAAACAAAAAAACCCCACCACACTTAAAACACAACTTAAAAAAGAATTAATTCCTTTACAAAAAGGATTTTCTGTTTCAAATGAATAGACACTTAAAAATGATCAGAAAGAATACCACTGATGTGCCAATGTCATGATCAGAGAGAACACGGAAGCGCTACTGCAATTTCTAGTCAGGCATTCAATAGTGATACACATGAGCTCAAGTGTGCTATGGATTGAACCATTGCACAGAACAAAGCATGGCATTATGAATAGAATGTGGACAATAATTCTGTCACTGTACCTGCTTCTGCCTCTCTCTTGAAGATGCTAAGAAGACAGCATTACTAGCAGCAATTTCATTGACGCTACTCACTTTCAGGATAAATGGAAGAGCAGACAACATTTACCTAGCTAACCCATGCTATGCTAAGTTTCCTCTCCAGTTAATGGATCTCTCTGTTTCTATGTCTTGATCTGTTCCACTAACACTGAACACCTGGGGCTGGCACTTGTGTATTCCTCAGCGAGCAAAAGTCACTGAGTTCAACCCCCAGCAACGCAGACACCTCCTCCTCTTCTGCCCTCACTAACCCTCCAGTCTTCAGCTAGTGTGAATTTTTCCTGGAAGAACATTGTAGATGTTACAGCTCAAGATGCCGTTGGGACTGCAGCACCCTCTGCTTTTGCTCTGTCCAATGAGATATGTCACCCCACATCCACACATTTCTGTACGAGATTCCACAGATGTCCAACAATTCCACATAAATATACATGGTGAATCTGCTGTGCTCTGGCACCTTGCTGAGAAATGAGGCCAGCATGGGGGAAGGGGGGAAAGGACACAGTCATCTCCAGCCCTTCTCTTCTCACTGCTGGAGCATAAAGGTTGTACCGTCGAGGGAGCAGGACGGGAGGAGACAGAGGAACACTAAGAACACACCACTGTGGTAGCAGTGGAGCTTAATAACATTGCTACAGCACACATTCAGAACTGCAGTAGCCACCTAACATCAGTACATATCCTTTCCTATAACAGATTTTTACCAACAGTGGAACAAGCAAGAACTCTTCAGTAAAGTAAAACTTTGATTACTAGTGATAGAAACCCATCTCAGCAGCAGGTGTAAGCATACTAAAGGTTTTAAAAAACCAGGAACCTAGATTCTAAAATTATTGCTTTAGACCTTAAGTAAGACATATTAGGGGGTAAACACTTAGCATTTCCTTTTTCAAAAACCACAGATTACTTTCACATGGATATACTAAAGCTAACTACAGCAATCTGACAATCTTTGTCCTTTGCTATTTGCCCACGTTTTGTCTTCAGCAGAGCAGGGAATTGACTTTAACCCATCAGCAGAAAACTTGATTGCTTTTCAAAGAGAAAAGCCACTAATATGTTAAGGAACCCATGAGTGTATTCACCCTCTTAAAATACCAAGTTTCATGAAGACTTTATTCATGCTTACCTTGTCAGACTGGGAAATTCCTAATCAGATGTGTCTGCTGAAAGGGAAGCTAAACCCAAAATGAAAATCAGCACGTATCAAAGAGGTAAGAGGGATCAGAAACCTTGAAAGAATTTAAATTACATGATAGAAATTCTCCACTCTAGAACAGTAAACCTAAACCAAAAGAAGACCTTAAAATGCATTCTTTCTGTAAGTAAAGGGGATGTTGCTTAATACTTTTTTTTCTTTTTCTTTTTTTTTTCCGCTCCACAGCAGGTTGACCAAAAGGAACAGGCAAAATGTCTGGAAAAGCGTATGTGCTAGATCAAGGGAGAGGTACTACCAAGCAGTGTATACTGTCACACATTAGGATGAAAGCAAAGTGCCTTTCTCAATATCCCCTTCATGGACAAAATCTGTTATTAAGCAGTGATACAGCAATTAATGAACCATTTGGGAAACTGCACATTGGGCTAGACCCATTGATATAATTTGAAACAGCTTTATGGCAGAACTGCCTTGAGGTTGAGGAGTGGCATGGGAAAAGATGTGCTAAGCTTGTGTTAAAGCATCAGTTTGCTTTTTAATATGGTTTTAGGAGTGAACACAGTTCTATGGACAATAAGAAAAATACATGTAAGAGAACTTTCCTAATAACATTTTAAAACTCCCCATGGTTTCCTACTGCCGAGGGAAGAACCACAACAGACCTCACTCCTGAGGCTGTATTACTTTATGCCTTTTAGTAGGATGCCACAATATAAAACACTTCATTGATTTGAAAATATCTACTTGTGTTTCCATTGTGCTAGCCACTTGTAGCATATGCATGTATGTGAGGCTTGCTCTAGGCACAGAGAAAATGTAGGCTGTGGCCTGGGGGAACAGACTCCTGAGGCCAGGAAAGCAGCCTCAGCTCTCGCTGCCTTCCTTGTCTGTACCAGAGCTAGGCTGCTAATACAGAAGAAGTCGGAGGGCAGCTAGTGCTGGTGATGGGTGGCACCTCTCCCAGGGGAAACAGCTGCTGTCCCTATCCCTGTCCCCATCCCTCTCCCTCCACCAGGACCAGATAGTTCACCTCTGCAGGGATCTTCATTTCAGCTTGGCACCTTAATCCTGTCCTTCCCCTCCCCAGGACAGAAGCAGAAGAAAAATTAAATCTTGCCCATATTTTGAAAAGGCACAAGCTGGCTCTGTGTGCATCTTTGCATGAGAGTCCACACAGCATTGCTGTCATGAATATTGATCTAAATTTAGAAATTAACCATAAGAAAGTATATTTCAAGCATCTGTCTTACTATTTAACTTCAGGATCTAACATACTATCTGGTGTTCTAACATATGATTATTTCCTTTAGCAACTGTTATTCAAGATGTTATCTATTGAAAACTATATGGTAGTATATTTTTAATCATCTAATGACAGGTTTGTGTGTTCTTTTTTATCCCTCCTCCTCCACTCTCTCTAAAGGAAAATAAAGGAGCAAGTAGGAAAAACAAACTGAAAAATTCACAAAAAGCCAAAACAGTTCCAGCATATTTAATTGACAGTTGTTTGGAGCAGAACATATTTGAAATTTCCCAATATTTCTTTCCAAACTTCTAATAGCYAAAGTATCAACAGGTTTTAGAATGATATAACTAGTATTTTTAATTTATCTATTTATGTTTGTCTATTCAACTTAAGGCAGCTAAGAATTCATTACAACAAATAAGAGCTTAATGTAGTAGCATAAAGATATGTCTATATATCTATGAGGAAAAACAAAGTATGAGGGAAAACAAACTGCAACAAACACCAATCATCTAAGACATATCCCTGTTATACTGAGTATCAATGATTACATAGACTTATCACAGAAAGCAGACTTAATATGCCAAATTTTCAGGCTTTAAAAAAAAAAAACATTTCGTTGGCACAGCTCAGATCTTGTGTCAAAAAATGAAATGGCTGGTAACTGATTTAATTTACTTATTTACTAACATCAGGAAGCTTACAGGGGATGAATTAAAGTCAAGCCCAAATGTTCTAGTAGTGATTTGACCTGCTGTTATAAGTGTCTTTTTTTTTTTTTTTTTAAGGCTTTCTTTTATACTTTTCATATAATACCATACATTACATTTTGCAAATTAAAGGAATGTGCATAGAGAAACACAATTACAATGCAATTAAAATATACATACTTTGCATGATTTACAACTGTAGATTATTTCTCGTGCGTTATTGAGTCCCTTTGCACTTTGAAATTTCAACTCCAGTTGCAAGGAATTTCTCTCTCTTACTATACAGCTGTTTAGCCTAAGTTTTAATCTCCTTCTATAACTACACCCAGGAGAAAGAAAAAAAACTTGAGCAAAAAAAAAACATCTTGAGCAAGGTGTTCAGGATAGGAGGGCTGAATTGCTCTTGGATGTTTCTGTTATTGCCAAGAAGCCTAGAAATTACAAGGTTAGTTTATATGCCTCACTTTCAGATGGCCAAAGTTAGGTGAGAAGAAACCCATTCATAAGGCAAATAATGCTGCTTCTGGCCTGACGTGCTTTCAGTTGAGATGTTTATCTGCCTAAAACCAGGTGCAGTGGAGCTGTGAAATTAGAATACATTTATCTGGTTGCCATACCCTGCACTGCAAAGGGTATCAAGCGGTTCCTATGGATAGAAATGTGCCCCTTTGCAAAAGGGATAGAATTTGTCCCTTTATCTGAGAAAGGAAATGGGCCAGGCGTACCACATAACAGGAGAAATAGCCTGCCTCAGCTCCGTGTAAGGATCTGAGCAGTCAAAAGTAGCAAATGATGCAGAGACCAGGACAAGTTCCCATCTCTGCTGCTGCTACTACTACTATTTGGCTAAGGGACATTGCTGGCCACTGCCTGAGTGGGCCTGAAGCCCAGTAGTTTACACTGAGTGCCTGAAATGGTAACACTCATTATTTTCTCTTCTCCCTGATCCTAGAGAAGGATGAATGGATTTCTGAAGGTGGATTTTACTGTGCAAGGCTGTAGTTTAATGGTACAGTAAATTCAGTTTAGGTGTCCTTGTACCATGGCACAGAGTGCTAATGTAGTACAGACTCACCCTGCCAGCTAAAATTAGTTCATCCACCTACATTTTTCAAAGATTGTACTGGCTGGTTTTTACAGAGCATCAGATATCATCTCTTGCCCTGCAATTTGTGTAAAACCAGGATCACGTCCCTGTTGCACACTCTGGATAATTTGACAAGAACATGTTCTTGTGCCCACACATGATCCAGATGAAATTTTTGCTGCAGGGTGATTTGCCGATGCACAGAGCCAGGATGAATGATTATGGAAACAGGACCTGTGTTTTAGTGATAAATTTCATATTTTGTTTTGCACAGCTATGAAAAAAAGATGCAAGACTGAGAATAAAGAAGTATGGGAAACATGAGGAGAACCTGATTAGCCATTGATAAGCAAGCTGTCAGGCATCCTAGAAATTACTTCTGCCTGAAGCTCTGAAAATAACTAATTTTTCAGTTAGGTTGCTGAATCAGGAAAAAAAAACAAAAAATCACGAATGGCCTGTTATCCATTACCATAATGAAAATCCAACATATTTTTTTTAATCAAACCAAATGTTCTATTCTTTTTCCTTTTTTCACAAATGAAAGGTGAAAGGTGGATGCCACCACCAAATACATTTCTCCAGTCCCAATGGTTTGACAGGTTAAATGCAAATTCACAAACAGTTTTTAAGATGATCAGAATGCCATTTTTGTCAATTTATTATTCTCCAAGTGTCTTCCCACCACCATGCTCTAATTCTGCATAACTACAAATGTGAGATTTAGAGGGAAGGAAAGATCTAAACAACTTGCTAGAATGATGGTTCTCTTTTGAAAACATATTTACTTGTACTTATGCAATAAAAAAAAAAAAACACTGAAGATATCAAAGCTGCTTTCTGGGTTTTGGAGGTTTGCACAAAGTCAAATATTTTTCCAGCCTTTCTCATATGAAAACAACAGGCACTTTTTGCATCAGTCCATGCTGCAGGCAAGTGCATTTCACTGATGGAAATTATTTGCTTTATCCCCAAATTCAATGCATGAATATGCATAAAATACCCAGGAAAAAATCCCAGTGAGCAATATTTGTCACAAAGTCAGCAGGTGTCATGAAGGCAAACGGGATATAGCACAAACAAGTCAGCAGGGTTAGGGGGAAGAAATAGCTTCCATCCCTGCAGAGACTAAATACACTACAATTCTTCAGTTTGGAAAGAAAGATGGGCAGGGATATGAGTGAAGTCTAGAGTGTCATGACTGGCATGGAAAAGGTTACTGTGGATGATTACTCATAATTTAATCACAAAACAAGAGCTGGAGTCATCAGACAATAAACCCATAACAAATAAAAAGGAAGTTCTTTTTCACAAAGTGCATAATTAGAATGACATTCACCATCACAGAATCATGTGGAGGACAAACCTATATATATATTTGCAGAGAAAGAGACTAGAAAAATGGAACATTTTAAACACTATGGTCCAGTTGCACTTCTAACTTAAGAAGACCTTAGAATTATAACTCTACCATTTGCTCTCAGGAGCAGCCAGAATAGGAATTATTATATCATGAGTCACAACTGCCTGGTTTCCCCTCTGAATCAGGTGGGAAGTTGTCTAGATCAGTAGCAGATCACTTCTCTTTCTATGCTGAGAAAGATGTCACCCATTCCCTGTCCCACCTCGTTCCCTTTCCTACTCACTTGGAAAGGGCTGAAGCACTACCTGGAGACTACTGTCATGATTGGTAGGGACCTTTAATGCAAGAAGTCCTCCTAGCGAGCAGGGTGACAACGCCATGCYTGCCATATGGGCAAAGGACAATCTTAATTTAATAAAGTGAGCATAGAGAGAAGATATGATGAGAATAAAGGGGAAGAGCTCATGAGCTTTGACTGAAAGCACAATGAAACATGGTCCCAATTACAGGAGAAAAGGGACCCACCTCACAATATTTATTTTTAACTTCTTGCTCTGCAAAGGTTGGTGTTGCTGCTGAGATTTATAGACAATGACAGCAACAAGATTTTCCCAAGAGAATGATCACAATTATTCTCTCATGTTTTAAGACTCATTTGGTCTGTGGCCTTGGCTACTGTTGTTGCTCTTGAATCATAGTCTAACATTTAGCAAGATAACAAATGCATTATGCCACAGTGGAGGTTACTTACTTGTCTTGACCACAGAGAACAAGAAAAATGGTGAACATTAAAGTGAATTAAAAACAAAAAAAACCCAACACACACACACAGCCAGTCTGCTCTCCTTCTTCTCGCCAATACTCCTCCTTCCAAAGCCTACTTGCAAACTCTTGCATGAGGACTCTGAAAAGGCTACAAAATGAGGTCTTTGCTCTTGCTCCTAAAAATAGACTTATCAAAATTACCATGTGTGACTATTACTACAAATGTATCCTACAAAAAGAGAATCACTGTAAGTAGGACACAGAGGAAGCAATCTCACTTACAGATACAGCTGTGGTATCTGTCACACAGAGTCAACACTTGAACTCCAGAAGGCTGTGTATATGTTCAAAAGTCAACAGCATCTTTTTTCCTGTTCCATAAGAGATTTGCACAGAAATATCAGCAAAAGGCTTTAGCATTTTCGTTTACACTTCTTAATGTAAAAGGGTTGCAGTATTTAGGTCAGAGCATTTGAATAAGACAAAAAGATTCTGATGAAAAATTTCAGTCCTTTTAACGTGCAACATTTGTACTTCAGAAAATGAAAATACAGGAATGTCTGTAGCTATTGGACCAGGTCAGCACAGTCTCTTCATCCTCTGAAATACTCCAAGTGTTACCAGCTGCAAACTTGGGCTACATTATGCCACAATATATGCAGAAGAATTTTGTAGCTTGTAATAAGGTCTTAATTCTTATTCGGGTTTTAGAAGTATTCTAATGTAGTTTAAAAGCAATGACTGAAGGTTTTTTGACAGTACTAGTGACGTGTCACTACTGCATTGAGTTTTGCACTGTAATGCATAAAGTTAATCTCACATTTCACAATTGTAGGGGAAAAGCATATTCTCTTCATTGACCTGTGTACTGCCTTGGAAAAATATTTACAGCATTCTTTAGGCATACTATAAACAATAATGGTTTATGTGTAATATTTTTGCTTTCTTGTGGTTCTGTAAACATGAATATAAAATAAGACAAATTGCTAATGATATAATTAGAGAAATACAAAAATCAAGCATAATTTCATGTTGGAACCCATAGGCAGGTTTTCAAAGGCATAAACTGCAAATAGTTGCCTAAATCCCATGGAAATTCACTCATCTCACATTTTTGCCTTTGAAAAGTCCACAGTTTTGGGTTACAAAAGCTCAGAATCAAACCTAAAGGTTTTGATCCTAGTACTATGCTACCCTGCCATCCAATGCAATTGTTCAAAGAGGAGTTTTCTCTATTTATTATAGGGTAGGTTCATGTTAAAAATGCGTTCACTCAATCCATATCAGAACAATACTTAAGTATATGCATGATTTCAAACACAGAAATATACCTGTTACAGAAATTGGAAGTGAAGGAGTGAAGTACATAAGCCTTGAGGACCCCAACACCTTGTACAGCAAAGTTTGAATACCACTTAACTTCTCTATTGGCAGAAATTACCATAATTCCACTGAAGTCAGAACTATATCTATTTACTCCAGCTGAGAGAATAGCCCTCTATCATCACCTAGAGAGAAAGAAAGGTCTGATCCAAAGCTCCAAAAAATCAACAGATATGAGTGGGTTTAAGATTTAGACCTATAAGCAATAGACCTATATGAACAGCAAGCTCTGCTATGTAGTGACTTTTCTCATTGTTTCTGAATTTGCTTGGAAGGTTGATTGATAAAACTGAGTGAAATAAAACATCATATTAGTAATGTTGCTTCTGAGAAAAGGAAAGATTATCATGTTTATTCAGGTATATTAGTTCAGTCCATTCTCCCCAAAACGTAGGTTTTGATCATAGGTGTCATGAAGGCAAATGGGATATAGCACAAACAAACAGGAGACATTTTTACAGTGTATCTAACACTAAGCCAATAACATATATGCAGAAAAAAAACAGGATATTAGATTGCAATGGTAACTTTCCCTCAGCCCTCAAATACTTCCACTGTGGTGTTGGGACTGACAGTAACGGTGGGCTGGGATCTGCATGTGCTGTGCGCACTGCAGATCAAGCGACAAGCATGCACATACATTGGGGAGGAAGAGCTGAACCAGGCAGGGGAGGAGGGAACATTCCCCTTTTGCAGGGGAAACACACACACTTCCGATCAAGTACTCAGAAGCAATGTCCTGACCTTCAGTTCATGTAATTGTAATGATCTCAAAGGAAACAGAGAAAAGAAAGAAAGCTTTGACACTGACCTGTTTTTCATTTTCATCCTCCAGCCTCAGCCTGTCCTCTATGCAGTTCCTGGCCTGAAGGAATGCCTTCCTCTGAGCCCTTTCTGTCAAAATCCTCACAAAGACCCCATACAAATTTACACTGACAAAAAGGATTGCATTGGCCACAAGCTGTAAGGAAAAAAGAAAAATAAATTAATATTTTAAAATACAGATTTTTATTTTACATTTCTACTCAGCAAAATAGAAAATTCACAGTCCAAAATTCCTGCCTTGTTAGCCATATTACCAAGAACTGTTCCCACAGCACAACTACACAGAAACAGTAATGATACCAGCTACCACAAGTCCAGAGAGACAATATTCAGTATTATAGAATTTCTCATCTTCTGAAGTTAATTTCTCTTATGATAACTTATCATTTTCATTCATCATCGGGTCTTCATCAGCCCATTGTAAGACCTGTCCATCTACTAGAAGGAGTAGTATCTTCAGCATTCATTTAATTATGAGACACTCAGAAGACAGAAAATATTTTGTAAGGCAGGGAAATTATTGTCCCTTTCGTATAGTTGAGAAGTAAGACACTGACAAAATCTGTGACTATATCAAAATGTAAGCCTGGGTACTCTAAGCTTTCATATTGTGCAGGTGGCACTTGGAAAATCTGCTTCTCTTCCCACATCCCTACTGATAGTGACCATACTGAATTGTTGAACAGTTTCCCCAAAATATCACTGACTCAATACTGCATTGTGCCTCTGAGAAGATCCCGAGCGCTTTCAAACGACACCCTGTGGCACAAGCCAGCTCTGCAGGAATGTTACAAGCAGGAGCAGTGAATTTGTAATTACCTGTATGAACAGTGCCCTGATGAAGAACACACACGTGACCCAATTGCCCTTTTGGTTTATAATGTTTTTAAAATATGTGAGTTTAAGTTAATTAGCTAAGCTAAATAACTTAACACTGACTTGCACCCAACCTGAGACAATCCTGACCAAGTTTCTCATCATAACTGAAATGATGCAGTTATAGCATAATGGTGTTAATGAAAATTTGTATTATCTAGATGTCTTTAGATGGTAAATTCTGCAATGCAGTGATTGTTTAGAAAGGAGGTAAGGAGGCCTGTTTACCTAATATCCTTTTGGCCTGATGCTCCATATTTACCATAGTTACTACCACAGCATCATGAGGTGAAAGGAGAGGGGAAGGAGATGGTATGAACTTCATAAGTTCCAAAATTTTAGATTTCAGGTAGAACATAAACTGGTCAAGATAGGGCATAATAAGAACAAAGACAGACATTGTAACAAAAAACATAATTTATGTAAAATTCCTGTCACAAAATCCATATAACTGACACTTATTTCTCAATTTCAGGTAAACATAACATACTACAGCTGAGCTAGTACCTCTCTACTGTCACATGCTCCGTTAATGTAAATTGAAGCATAGTCCACTGCCCAGTGCTTGCATTGCATAGCAAGCCCAGCTGTACCAACAATGAAATCAAATTAAAAAAAAAAAAAAATCGCACTAATATTGCTGTAGAGAATGAAGAAAAAAAACCACTATGGGGTGAAGACTGAATGTTAATTCAGCCAATATGGTAAGTAAAGATCCAAAACAATGACATCCAGGAACTTCCTACTGATTTTGGATAACCTTTCGAAAGAGTTTCATTCCATAAAAATAAGAAGGAAGTTTCTCATGTGTGTAACTAATGGCAGTACACATCTCCATCTCCCAGTGGTCTTAGTATAGTGGGGAGAATTGAAAGAGTCCTTCTGGGCTTCTCCAGACCTCCACGGATTCACAAGTCCTCTAATTTTTACTTTCTTGGTAAAAGAAGGTAAATGCTACTTACATAATCACTTCTCAGAGATAGTAATACAGAGGAATTACTATTTATAAAAAACTTTGAGGAAGAAAAGCAGTACACGAGCATATTATTTCATGATACAGACTGAACATAAGCAGTCCGCAATTCCTATCCTGCTTTATCTTGTTACATCACAGAGAGTTATTTGAGGTATATCAAGTTTCAGCACAAGTTAAAACCCACTAAAATGAAATTACTACAGAAATTCCGACAGAATCTTATTTTCAGAGACATGAATGCTGCCACAATCACCTTATGCCTGCATTTCATCACGCTGAAGTGTAGCAACAACAGTGTATTGCAACGCTAATTCTTAGAAGTGCAATAGAATAAAAACAGAAAGGATTTGTAGAGGCCATATGCAAAGGCAGTRAACAGTGACCACAGAATAAACCAATCAAGACATCTACAGACAATACAAATGCTCGACCCTACCCATATACAAAGCAGCTATTAATASTACAGAGTGAAAAACTAATCTTTACATACTGATATCAGAATGGCCCAAGAAATAGATTATTACTCTTAGAGAGAATAAAAAAGAGTCAACTCATTTCCTTCTCTTCAACTAGAAGCAGTAAAAGACCATATATTTTAACAATATGCCAGCTGTTCTGGGACTATCATTATGATTTCCCTCAAACAATGGTGATCACCTGGACCCTGAGTAACCAGTAGGTGGGTTCCTGCAATCAGGCAACCACTTTCAAACACAGCAGGGTAAGTCATTTTCCAACAAACTTTGAACAGTTTAAGATAAAACAGAGGCTTAGATATCAGCTCTGGCCTGCAGGGAATCAGGAAAAGTGATAAAGCAAGTAAAAGATTCATAGATTTTAAAATGTGAGAAAAGAAAGTAGGGCAGATTTTCTCCTGAGGTAAGAATTCCTCCCCTCCACAACCCATCTTCTGCTTAATTACTATTTTTTCCCCATATATATATTCTCTCTCTGTAGGTTTCTCAAAAGCATACCATTTTCTGGTCTATTTCACTTTAATATGTAAATAGTATATCTCGCGCTCTCTCTCTATATGCACATACATATATAACCCACACATATTATCTGACATAACTCCAGGAAAGACTGAGACATGCATTTAAAACTAAGGATCTTTTTAGAGGTATTGAGGCATCCAAAACTGCAGAAAGATCAAGGAGTTTCATTTGAAATCCTTCCTACATTATTCACTACACTACTACCTAATATCAAAAAGAATGCTCTTCTTTAGGTTTCACCATTATCTTCTACCTATGGAACTATTGAAGAAGAAATAATTTCTATTTACTTAATGCAACACAAAATGGCTCAAAGACATTTCTTATCTGCAACTCCTTTCAAACCTTGCTACCTGTAATGAGAATACCCATCAGCTGGAATAACAAAAGGGCATCAGGGTCATGAAAGCTATTTTTGGTATTTGATTGTTGTTACTGAATCTTGTTCTGTGCATGAAGTCTGCTGCACTTAGGTACGAACATCCTGACCTTTAAGTTTCCCTAATTCTTAGTAGGATACAATCTCCATCTCTGGATGGACTCTGTGGAGCAGTACATTGTGGCGCAGACTCTGGAGGACGTTAAGAAAGGCAGGCTTTGAACACAGACAGCTGGTCTGCTATCTAGTCACTGAAGAGGTACTGACAGCTCCAGCAGGTATTTCAGCTATATTTCTGTCTTCTTATTTTCCCAGCATTGACTTTCATAGGTTTCAAGTTAGGTTTGTGACATTTCCACATCTTTGTCTGCTACAACTCAATGGAAAAGGGATCAGAAAAGCATTCAGATGCCCTACCGCTTTTACTAAGACTCCCCAAGAAGTTGACACACCTTACAATTCAACCATTGTACTCAAGGAACCTGCCTTCCTGGTTTGTCCAATTCCTCTGAAAATTTAAATTCTCAAGCTTGACAGTGATGCTTTGGTCTGTGGTGCTCCTAACCTTATACATGCCCGGGGAAGCAAAGTGAATATCACTGCTCCTGAGCCTGCCCTATGTTTCTCTAGTGCTAATGGGGCAATTGGCCCCACTTCTCAGCCTGGTTTAGGAGTGTGCTGAGGAATGGAGGCTACACAGTGCAGCAATGCCCAAAGAGCAGGCAAACAATTCTGTAGGTAAGAAGCATGTAACACACACACATACACAGCAGTCTAAGAGCACTAGAGAGATCTAACTCTTTTCTGAATCATTCTCCTACTTCCACTCTTGAGTGTCCCCTGGGTCTGGGTCTTGCTGAGAGACTCTTCGAAAACTGGGAACTTTTCTCTCTCCCTACTATTCTAGATATGGTTTATTCTCCACATTTTTTTCTTCACAGCAAGATTCTTCATGCGTGCATGCATGCACTCATGCACTTGCTCTCACTCGAACAAGTAGTGATTACTCCTTCTACACATAACATCTTATCTGCCTTTTCAGAGGACTCTCTGCTTCACCAGCAGCCCAGTTCTGCTATCTGATAAATGGTTGCTCAGTAGCCAGTTCACACTTGAGGCTGGTTTCCACCGTGGAGCAGCCTCCTCTTTGTTTCACAGAAGCCTCGTAGAAAAATGTCACTATTTCATGAAGGCCTAAATAGCTTATGGATTCCTGAAAGACTTCGTTACAGAGTGGCATTCATATGGATGGATATTAAAATACCGAGCTAAAGTAGACTAAATGAGAACTATAAATTCCCAGAGAATAAAACTTAAGGAATTGCTCCCCCAAAGCCTCACTCCACTTTCTAAAAGTTGGATTTATGGTGTGAATGGAACTGAGGATTTGTTTCAATAATTAACCCTCTCGGGATTAGAATTCAGTGGATGATATCAAATATTTGATTTATTTTCAGTGGCATGAACTGTCATGCCATCCCACGAGAAAAGGAGAACAGGTAGGAAACACAGCCAGTAGTTCCAGATGAAGGCTGAAATTTGCAGAAAAAGCAAGATCAAGACAGTTCTTGTACCTTAATCTTCAGCTGGCTGATAAAGCAGGAGGTGCAGAGGGTCTGAATTCTATTTCCAGTTTTGTCTAATAATTGAATTTTACTACAAGTAATTCCTGTGCTACTGTTGTTGTTCCCATTATGCAGACAAAGTAACATTTACTCATTCTGTCAAAATACTTTGAGATATGGCAATGAAATGCATTATCGTGAAATATGAGTTTCTATTGTGAGGCATGACTCTAAGGAAAGAGTCGTGAACTTCTTACCAAAATGAGTCAGTGCTTCCACCATTAAAACTGCTGAAGAGCAAGGCAAGACTGCACTGTGTATGAAAATGAATGCTATCATGAACAAGGCCTATTGTAAGTTTAAACAAAAATCATTTCTCTTTTTCCTGTTATGGGAAATGCTACCATTAGAGCAGTGCTTTGTTTATAGCTCAAGACTGCATAAAAGAGAACTTCAAGATGAAATCAATTCTAATATTTTCAGATGTGCAATTGCCTCTTGATCCTGACAGGGCTTTGTTAACTCTAGTAATTCACTTAATCAACACACTTTGCAACCTTTTGAGAACACTTAATTACTACATCTGCTCCCTCCTTGTACTGAAGTGGCATAACACAGGAGCAGAGAGCTGTTCCTTTAGTTCCTGACTGCTTCCCAAAAAGCACTCCCCAGTACCAAAAAAAGTCAGCCAAACAAATTATCTCCAGATTATACAAACTCTTTCCTATTTTCAATAGACAATCCTCTCTTATTTCTAATAATTTTTCTCCTAATTGGCTTATGCCACTTATTAAAGAAATGTTCTGCTGTGCTATTCTCCCTGGTTTCTCTCTTCCTGCACTTCCCTCCTTAGCATATGCTAAGAGGGAATCAGTGACTAGTTATTTCAGTGATCCCACAGGTGAGCCTGGGCAAGCCTCAGCCTCCTTGACCATCAGTTTTCTCATTTCTGTGGTCATAATCCTGTTTTATCATGCATAGATGAGCATGCAGGGAAAAAAAGGGGGGGGGGACTGCAAATTTCTTGCAAAGGAATTAAAAAAGGAAGGCAAACTTCTTGCAAACTGGCTTACATGGCATTTCTCACAAACTATTCTCCAGCAATGAGAAAGAAACTGCTCTACATCATGACTATCCAACTTACACAGGTGGGGTGAGTGCTTAAGGACAAACGGAGCCAGTGTTGAATGACAGCTAATGTCATCGCTGAGGAAAAGCCAGTATCATCAGGGTCACCCCTGCAGACAAGTGAAGAGAGGCCTTTAAGAAATCCAGGATGCTCTGTTAATTAGTCACAGCCAGATTTTTTTAAGTGTACACACAAAATGTATAATAGCAGAAATGCACCATGTATTTCTCCCTCTGTTTACCTGTTTGACTAAGGCACAAGATGCAACTTATGACCACATTTGAAAATACATGCTGTAAAACATTCTAAAAAAAAATACTACAGAAATAGTGTCATCAAAAGCCATCAAGCTCCATAGTGTTAAAAAATAACAGGGTGTTCTGTTTTATTTTTTGATTTCTTGTACCTTTCTCAGAAGTGCTTTCAACTGTAAAACATGCACTGGAAGAATAGTTGGCACACATTTCTCGCTGAAGTTACACTGCTGGCTGATTATCTGGTGTCAGAAGCAATTACCTCTAAGATGAGGTAGCAGAGAATTATGATGGAATATCAGAACTGGGATCGATTGAATCATAAATTTGGGTTCATAACCTTGGGTAGTTCTGCAGCTCAAAAGCTTTTCAAAAAAGATATTTTTGACTACCTAAGCTACCAAATATTTGTTTTTTCTTGCTGAAACCCCTGACTGCTATTTGCCTGCTCGTGCAGACTTTCACTCAAATGTGTGAAATATGGATTTATGAAATTAATTTTAAACTCCTACTTTTGAGGTTCTGAGCTGTTGTGCCTTTCTTACTGAATTTCTGAAAGGAATTCATAATTCCATCACATTCCATTTTACATACCACATTAACAACAACAACAAAAATTAATTGGTGTACAAAGACTTCTGGAAATTATTATTTTTTTTTTTAAGGAAGAGAGAAAGATGCACTTATTCACAATAACACCTTTTGTTCCTGCCTGCATATTTTTATTTTATTTTAAAGAGAAAGTGGCAGCTGATTATTAATTTTTAGCTATCACATTGGGGAATAGGAAAAATATACGACAAAGGATCTATGCTTAATATACAACAGATCACTGAAATATGGAATTTTATACGTAAGAAATAAAGGACTAGATGGAAAAAAATGCAAGCAGCATACAGGCTGAAACACCTTCAGACATAATTTCCCTATTACTTCAAGCCTTTCCAGATAATGAACAAATTCATAAAAGCTGTATTTTCAGGAAAGAGGCTAAACATATAGCAGTACTCCATTAGGAATGGTTGGCCCAGTCACAACCGTAATGTTTGAAACTTGCTAAGTATAGCACTAGGCTGTCACATTACAGAAATTCGGAAAAGCAACAAGAAAATGCCCAGATTTGCCTCCATCTGAAGCCTACTTTTATACACGTGTGTACTAATACACATTTTTTAGTGGTCATTTGATAGCATTCAAAAAATTTTAATTTCTCTTGTCTTCCAGTAAGCCCAGCTGAGGTTAATATTAGTCATATCTCCATTTATCAAACTAGATCTTACCTATGGCTAATTGCACATTAGCTCTACACAAATCAACAAACTCTCTCCAAAGCCCAGAGAAGTACAGGGGCTATGGGGGACAGAAGAAAATATTTGAAAAATATCACATAAGAAGCCAAAGTAGCTTCGCAATATACTTGAAAGGTTTTCTTTAAAAGGTATAGGATTTTAAATACACAAAAATAATGACTTCTGAGGATATACAATCCAACCTAGTTTTGAAACCTTTGGTGGCAAGGTAGTTGCTAGGTGACTGGACCTTAAGATCTTAAATGCAATTTCTCTTCATTTGAGTCCTATGCATGACTGAGAAATGACACATAGCAGCCTCACTCCAGCCCCTTGCAGGAAAGCATTTCTTTACTTTGTGTGCACTTCTGAGACTACAGAGACACAAAACGAGGCCACGACTTCAGTGCAGCGAGGGGCAGCACAGCGTTAGATTGCCTCTGTAATAACTCGGGAAGGAGACTATCTAGTTCCAGTGTGACAGCTTCATAGGGGAGGAGTAGTCATTCTGTAGGCCAGTGATGGAGCTGATTACAAAGCAYGGGCTTCCAAGTCTCATTTCTCTTTTCCAACGGCTCTTTTCAAATCTAGGAACTGTACCTCGGAGGACAAAATACTGTCACGGTGTCATATTATGAATGATACATAGACACTGAAATATCTATTTGCTACTGCAATGGTGTTATTCTGCTCTGTATATAGCCTAGTCCCAAMGAGGGTTTTGAATTTTATTCTTGGAAGGTCAGGCACCTGAAATCTAGGAATTGCAACCCCCAGCATTAAAGCCTCTAAGAGTCTTTTTTGAATTTAGCTTCAGGGGACTTTCTCAAGCTCTAACAGGGTATCTTGGATAGGGCCAAGGCTACAGCCAGATTTCCAAGTCAATGTATACCAGATTTGTAGGATCATAGTTATATCACAGATGAGAAAATCAACACAGGGTAAGTTCAAGCAGCTGTCCAAATGTTACGCTCTAATGAATTCATCATTAGGAAATCATGTAGAAATGCGTTGTTTAAGGTTAAGGAACCTATATAGTAAATGCAAGTAATTTCTGGTGACCCACTGTCAGGCACACATTTTTTATATCAAGCCTAGAAATTCATACTTATTTTATGCCACTTAAAAAAAAAAAAAGATTGCTAAATAAATGTTAAGAAATACACAGAAGTCTTCTGACAACTCACCTGAAAATTAAACTGATTGATCAAATTGTAAGGCCTTGGTTCTTACTCACTGCAAAAACACCTGCTCCTTTTCCAGATGAATGAGGGCAGTCAGAGATAAAGAGAGGAAAAAGTGCATACACAGCTCTGGCTGCCTGCATATTGCTAAGTGAAAACACGACTGCATTAGGACTAAACTGATCTCAATCAGTTTCCTTTTCCACCAAAAAGATTGCCTCCTAGACCTGACAAATGTCCTCTTGTGTCTCTTTTCTCTTTTTTCCTCTCTGTGCAGATATCTGAAGCTGTCGGTGAATGATGTCACTTTTGGTCAAATGTCCTGAAAAGATGAAAGCGTTTGCCTGAAGGAAACTATGTTCTATTACACTGAACCCGTTTACTTTTCTCCTATTGTGCTTTACAATTTGCAAGAGCTGTCTCTGCAGATAATAAGGTTTTCATTCTGCAGGGTCATTTAAGCTATGGCATCTTCTGTCAGTGTTGGCACTTGAGAGCTTTAATTCTGAGAAAGTTGCGAAGTAGTAATTTAAGCAGAAAAAAAATAGAGAAGGTTAGTCATTTTTATGTTCAACTTTGAAAATTATTTTTGTAAAGAGAACCCATCTATATAGTATGTCAGTAACCAACTGATCCAACAATAAGTTGATGGAAAACTTTTAAAAGATATATTTTCTATCCCATTTTTATTTGACAGACTTATCAAGAAAACAAAAGGATATACTTCTGTTTAATCATTCTATTTAACAATTCAAGTCATCAGTCAATGATTTCAAGAGAAGTCAAATAAATTCTAAAGATAAAACATTAAGAACCAAATTCTGCTGATTTTAAAGAAGTGATTCTACAAATCAAGTTGGTTGTTAGAAACTCTATAAGTTGTATGATTAAAAATAGTTGAACTGTGCTAAAAAATGGAGGCATGATTCCATGGTTGGAAATCTGGGTAGCACTCCAAACAGATGCATACAAATCCCACTGATGGATCAGGAGTCTAGAAAGAAATGATATTCTGATTTTGTGAGCAACAGGATGCTTTTAAAGAAATATCATGAAAGCGCATAATTAATAACTTATTGAGTTGGGTATGATCATCTTGTCCTGTGTAGATTTTCTGGTTCTGTTTTAATGCGTTGTCATTTGCATGCAAAAAAAATATTTGGGGAAAAAGGTACAATATTGTGGATGCTAAGCATTCAAAATCACAGAGATAACTGCATGAATAAATAAAAACATATAATCACAAAACTGGAGGAAAATAACAGATAACAGGAAAGAAAGCAAGTATGTTTTTAGAAAAGGAGGAATGAATGGGGGTAAAGGGAAAAAAGGGAGAAGGATTGAAGAGAATGATTAAAAGTAGAAGTGAAATATGTCTACTCAGAGCAGGAAGGAAGAGCTGAAGAATAATAAGGGGATTGGAATTACAGATATGATGCTGTATTTAGAAAAATCTATAGTACCATCTTGAAGAAAGTGGGTTTTTTTGGCTTTGTTTGTTTGTTTCATTTTTTGCCAATGCAAAAAATTATTACGGAGTTTATTTCAAATAAAAGAGAATGACAGGTAAATTGTTTTCCTGGTTTTTTTTGTTTGTTTGTTTGCCTGTTTTTTGCTCTTATAGCTACCATATATCCAAAAACTCTTCCCAGCTCTCATTTAAACAATGAAAGTCCTCCTTCCTGCAGACTGTCTGGTGGGTCTATTTTCTACTTTGAATGTCTTGTCCATTCTGATGAGCCTAATACTGTCCATCAAATTAAGAATGCACACTCTTAAGAGAAATGGTCGTATTTCCATATACACATTACAAGAGATTGCAAACAACAGAATTTCATGCCCTGGAAAAGAGTAGGATTTAACTGAATTATTGAGAATTCTGAAAAGTTCAGGGGAAAACAAAATGCATCTGTAATTTCTTATTCTGCCTCATAAGATATTGTATCCCCTGTTTCATTTGTTAAGCCCCAAAGCAAGCTGTTCACTGCTAAAAAAAAGTATATTGCAACTGCTCTAATATGTCCTATTATTACTTCTTTCTTAACTATACACAAAACTCCTCTTAAGGGTTTTCTGACTGCGCTCTTGTGCACAAAGAAACTAAAAAATAAAAAGTATGGAACAGAGCATGAACTCCTCAGCGCTGCTTTATTTTTTTTTCTTCTGGTGTAGACTCCACGTGTTCTTGGTCTGATCCTGAAGATGCAAGGGGAATCCAGGATTGTGCTCGACTATGTGTAAATCAGCAAGTAAAGTCCCCAACAGGTGTGGACTTGTAGAGGGAAAGAGGTGGTGATGAGGACCTGATGCCCACACTACATGTGTTTTGGGAGAGGTTACTCTGGACTAACTCAAGTTTGGTCCTATGGACTGAACACCATTTAGCCCACTTCCCACTGAATTCCATGTTCTTAAAGGTACAAGATGTGTTATCAGAATAAAAAAGAAAAACAAAGACAAGAGATTCATGCTTTTTTCTTCAATATGGCACAAATAATGATTACTTTTTTTGAAAGGTCCACTAGCTTGCAAGTCTCAAAGGATTTGTATCATAAAGAATGCACAGGTACAGGAAAAGATGGAACTTACAGCATAGAGATATGTGCTGAAATATATTAACTGTAAATCTATTTGAAAAGATAATAAAAAGGGCTCATAATAAAAGTAGACATAACTATTCATTATGCTGCATGTATATGAGCAAGCTAAAATATGCACAGAACTCTGGCAGATCCTTATTACTCTATGGGAAACCTTTACCTACAGAAAGATTAAAGTATTAATCGCCRATGCATTCAATAACTTGCCAGTCTCCTGAATGGTCTAGAAAAGTAAGTAAAGAAGTAGTCCCTCAATCATTTTAGGTTGATGTCAGAAACAATCCTGGAAATTACAAGTCTATATCCCCATAAGAGGGGATTTAGCAATAAGATATGTGGCATTGAATTCAGGCTTCACAATAATTGTGAGGATATTTAGGACTTAACACATCTAGACCACAAATATAAGTAGCAAAATACAATGTCACAGTAGACTACAACTGCTCCATTTTTATCCTTTCTTTTCCCCTATCTATTACTGAGAATAAAAATAGATGTGAAACATATATTCTTGCAACAAAAGTGTAAGTAAAGAATTGTACATATCAGGTTATGTTAGGAAGATTTTGCTTTAATGTTATCATTATTAATACTCTTTATTGGATTTGTTTCTGATATGAAGATAGCAATAAATATATTTTTAAATCTTTTACATCAAATATGTGAAAAATTTTTTTGGCCAGATTCTGAGGCATTGAGCATCTCTTGGGTGACTGCCCCAAATCCATTGATAAGGTATCCACATGAGCTGTTCATGAACTCTTATGTAAGAAATCCTGACTTACACAGACAGCTTCATTAGGAACAGATCTGCTACCTGCAGAACTAAATACTATTGATCTGATCCTAAATCCCTCAATGAAGTTATTTGAAGTACTGACTTCAAAGAACACGGCATTGAACACTGTGTTATGGTTACTTGTAGATTCAGCCAATAGTAGAAGTTCAATAGGGACCTACTAAAAATGGGGGTGTTGAATCAGTAGCAACTGCAGAGACTTTTGGAGCAGGATGCGCCCTTTCAAGCAGGATGAACTTCGTACAAATAAAAAATGGGTCAAAGCAAGACTACAAACTGGGGAGATTTTGGCAATGTGGAAGATCACACATTTCTACAGAATTCATTCTTTATAGGTGAAGTAATGAAAACCCTCTAAACAATGAAGAGCAGTTTGAACCAATAAAGTCCTGTCTACACAGAACATAGAAAGTAGGTAGCCAGACCAAATGTGTATGTGCTCTCATACAAATATAAAATGGGAGAATTGGAATGAGTTAGAACTGAATATAGAATTAGAAATACCATATCAGAATCACACTGGAAAGAAAATAATCATGGGGACACTGTATTTCCAAACTACAAACTACATGGGGAAGAAAACAAGAGGCAAGGCTAGAGGAGTGCTGCTATAAATTAAAGAAATCTTTCTCTCCAAACAGATAAATAAATTAACTGTATTAACAAGTAACAGAAACACTATGGATTAAAATTTGATGCTTAAATAGGAAAAGCATATTAATAGGGCAAAACTATCACAACCTGAAGAGGATAAAGAGAGGGAGTGTGGTTCACATAGGAGCTCCCAAAAAGGCTGTCACTATGGAATACCCAGTAATGGGAGCCTTCAGTAGGTCCCATGGAGACTCAGTAATGATTACATTGGGGCACGAAACTAAGGCAAACTTTTAGATTCCCTAAACAACTGCCTCATGAAGCAGCTAACTGGGCAACCAACAGGAGGGGAAGCCCTCCTGAAAAGTCATTCTGAGCACTTCTCTAGCACTTGGTTCAAAATGTAACCATCAAAATAACCTCAATGTACCCATGGACACCCTTTCAGGGAAAAAAATAGAAATAAAAACAAACACTCCCAGCCCTCCCTCCCCCCCAAAAAAACCACAGAAAATCTACAAYAGTGTTTAACTTCAGAAAAAGGAACTACACAAAAATGAAGATGCTTGCAAAAACGATATCAATTAAAAGAAACAGTCAGAAAGGTATTATCCTGGCCAGGGACACGGAGATGATTTATAGGCACACTACTTGTCAACTTCCCCTGTAAATTCATCAGTGCGATTTAATAGCAGAGTGAACAACTTTATAAGAAACAAAGCTGTTCCTCAAGAAGCTGACAAACACAAAAAACAGACAAACACACAAAAAAAGTACACAAGCTTTGATATGTCAAATGTAGAAACCAATAAGATTCCTCTGTTCCCCCCATGCCCACCCAATAGCTTGCTAATGGCATAAAAATAAATAATAAATCTTCTTGTCAAAAGCTTCCAGAGCAGAGAGCCTGTATGCAAAAACTAAATGGATTTTTCATGACTGCATTCAGTATGGAGGTGGTCTTGGAGGTTCCCACTGCTCAAATTCTTCTTTATAAGGAATGCACCAGGGAAATCTGTTGTAGATCGAACCACCAGTAAAAGAGGTTCTGACAAATCCCAAATCACGATGCCAGGACCAGGCCGTATTCTGCTAAGCATTCCTGCAAAGCCCAAGTATGACATTCCTGAACTATTGACATTATGCCAGGCAAACTTGTAAAAACTATGAACAACAACAGAATCTCTAGAAAACAGACAAATAGCATAGTCAGGGAAAAGTGAACACAGTGCTTTTAGTAGTAAGGCATGCCTCCGAATTCTGTGAACATTAGGTCTGACTCAGCAGGGCATTCTTATTTAAAAATTAATCTGAACTAACACAAACACCTACAACAGGAACGCTACTTCCATTCCTTTTAGGGGTCTCCAGCAACTTTGGCAGTATTTTTTGCTAAGTCCAAATGCCAGCTTAAAATACTAGTAAGGGATCAAATTCACCACCTTCATTCAGTGTTCTGACAACTTTAAAGAGATACAACCCTATTCTTTACATTAAGACTAATGCTCGCCCCAGTGCAATTATTTTGATCACCTCTAAAAGCCAAAATGCAATGTAAACTCTATAATCAGTGGACTAAATTCTTCTGCTAGTCATGTCACACAATCTCACTGACTTATGTGTCTACATGCAAGTCAAAGTGATAGCATGGTTTCTGCCTTAATGGCTTAGGGCTTCCACACTATAATCTAAAATCTGAGTTACTGCAGCTATGTTACTATTGCCAGCCTGTCTACATCATTTTAATATCTTGAAATTTATTTCACCCTCTCTGTTGTTTCCTGTTGCATTTGCTATATTGTCTTGTTTTGTCGTCTTGAAAAGACAGTTCTTTAAAATAGGCAGATTTTCATATTGAATAACTACTAAGGGGTCTATTTTTATAGTCAGAATTAGCTAAGTGCAAGAGCTGAGGCAAAGATTGAGACTAAAGTTTTAGAAAGAAGTCTAAATAACTTTATACATGTTAATAAATGTTTTTAATTGTGTCCAGATTACAGAAATTATATACAGTTCTATCCTTGCAGGCCTATGCTGATAGCAATGGTAAATGAGGCATTGCATAGTTAGCTCAGTACATGAAGTATACTAAGTAATTACATTTTTGCCTACCTAAATTTCCCCTGTAGGTTCAGCTGATTATAGGATTCTTCCAATTGCCAAGCAGCTGCTGTATTTCACCTCAAAAGCAGTGGCTTTTCAGCACTGCAGCGGGCAAAATGATTCCTCTAAGTCTGTAAAGTCTCACCATGCTTTCAAAAGGACCAACATACGTAAATTGTAACCTATCTGTATAATTGCACAATTAGCTAAACCTATCTGTTGCTGTCTCCAGAAACATCACATGATGTGGTAACAACTCAGTACCTTAGAGCTCACCACTGCACTCTTGTGTGTTGCTTGTAGGGAACATTGTCGGTTCTCTGGGTTTCTAATAACTCATATACACACAATATGGAATGGTATTTTGACTAATCAACACATGACTGATGACAGGAGGGGGATATAAGAATAAGTGGATCAGTAATCTGATCTAGCAATGCAACATTTTGGCAAAAAGCATTACATAATTTAATGAGTCAGTTTATTTAGGAGTTAGATTTCTTCACACAGTCCAGAATAGAAAGCGAGTCACCTAACACAGTTCAAAGGTACAGGTCCTAAGGCTGACCAGTGCTTTTGCAGCCCCTGCGCACAGCAGTGCTGCAAAGAAAACTCCAGCTGAGGTCTGAGAACAGTTTAGCCACATTAGCACAGCTCTGCACAAGAGCTTGAAAATGTCTCTTAAGAGCGTTTATCCTTCCGGACGCAATGCTGTGGTGCTGTGAGTGCTGCCTTCCCCTCTGCAGGCTCCTGCTCCTCTCCTGTGCCAGCTGATGAGCTGGTGCAGCCACGTCTTGAACTGGTTCTGGGAACTCACCTGGCCAAAACTGACCTAGCAAAAAAGAGGGGCTGTTTCAGGGATCAGTTCTSTGAATCACTGAGTGTACAAGGGAGCAAGAAAGGAGTGGTAGGTACACAAGATCAGACCAGAAAGCAGCCGCCGACTTCGATAGGCTTTAACTGTGGTGGAACTGCATCATTAGGGTCCTAAATAGTTTAGGTGGTTTTGAAAATTTTACCCACTCTTTACAAATAATCTTATTTTTCAAAACTGTGTGCCTTGAGAGATCATATGCTTTTCAACAGTAAGCAATATGAGATGTGCTGCTGCATGGAAACCTGTTCCAGCTGGCTAAATTAATAAAGCCAGATGCYACAAATGCTGCTATTAAGTCATAAAATGTTGGCCCTGCTTATTTCCATGGGGAGATTAGTGACAACTATAAAGGTGCTGACTTGGAAGCTGTATAGAGCATTTAAGTTACAACAGCAGAAGAACCTAGAAAAGGACTTCAAACATCAAGGTTATTTAACACTACAGGTACAAAATAGCAAGATGAAAACTGTATTCGATGTTAAGCCTCAACTCTGACAAGAACACCCACTTAAGGAGTATAGTTCAGCTTCTATCTTGAATTGATAATAAACCTGGCGTTCTGAACCCTACAGTCACTTATTAGAGATCTGGACCCCCAGCCACAGCTCTCATGCACGGTGCCCATGACCACTGCAGGAAGGGGCAGGGGGGAATTACCTCCAAACCCTAAAGTGAGGCCAACTATGAACCAAGTGCAGCATTTGCCCACTACCACACTTGTTGCCTATGGACCAAGAAAGTTTGGGATCCACTGCACTGGAACCACACTCTTTTAGAAGACACTTCTGAAAAGTCCTACATATGCAACAAAATAGTTCACTATAAAGAGGAAGAATAGTTTGGATCATGGTTGAGGGCTACTTTGGCAAGCAGAGGTGCAGCCTGAAGACACCAAGGGCCAAAGCAGAATGCTTTAGGAAGTTTCACAGATTCAGAGCACAAGGGAGAAAAACTGAAGAGTATTTCCTCAAAAAAAAGTAGATGCTTCAGGGAAGAAAGTTTAAAGAAAAGGTGTTAGGTTTTTTGTTGTTTTTTTTTGTTTGGTTGTTTTTTTTACCCAACTGAGAGCAGTAGAAGTTTCACTACTGGATTACACGGGAGATAGGATTGGGCCCATAGCAGAAATAAATCTACCAGGTAATATTTTAGTTATTCAGAAAGTCTCTAAATATTTCACACCATTATTATAAAATATATAAATTTAAAGTGCTGTTCTGATAAAGGTGGGCCAAACTGATTTTTCCAGGTTCAACAAAACAAAACAGTAAAGGTACACAGATTTTAGACACAAGTGCTTGAGAGCTACGGAGACTTCAAATCTGCAGTCATGAAGCTGCAAGTAAAAAAGTAAAAGAAACAGTTACAAACAAACAAATGTTCATTTCAATTTTCTAAGCTTACTGATACCGACAAGCAATAGAGAGCCAGCCTGCTTCTAAGTCCTAAAGACAGAAAGACAGACACAAGAGAGGAATAGTGCCTGATAGCTAGTTTTCATCTGAAAAATCCAGTCAGGAAACCAAAATCCAAGAACCTCAAATCAACCATTCAATATACACAGTAAAAACAGTGTTGGTAGCAGTCAGCTAGAAAGCAAGCCAAGCCCTCTGTCACACTTTCTAGGACCACCAGAACTAATCAGAAGATGAGGGAATGAACCAGCTAGCAGCACTACCTCCTGAAGAGCCTGGACAGATGACCACCTGCCACAGWGTTCTCTGGAAGTGTTACAAGGTGAAACAATCAAACCTACAGTTCCTAGCCTAAATAATTCCTCACAAAAGAATCAAGCTCAAAATGAATGTTTTCAGCAGTTGCTGAACATTATTAGTATTGTGTAGTATTTTGATAAAATTTTTCATTTAAATAAGCACTCCAGGAGAGGAGTACAAATATCTAACTTCTCTGGCAAAGGTATGTACTACAGTTCCTATTCAGCAATATTTAGTTCAGCTGTTTTTCCCTTGCACAACTCCCTTTTTTAAAAGAAAGCTTTCTCCACCCCTCTGGCTGCCTCCACTGAAAAGCACTTCGCTCTGGAAATTTTCACCCTGCAGTGGCACGCTGGCAAACATGGTGAGGAATTCAGTTCTTCTCCTGTGTGATATATAGGATGGCTTAGAATCACGAAAGAGAGATAATGTAGAGCTCACTAGCTGTGGCACTATAGCAAACAACTGCACAATGCATTCTACTTTGTCCTATGCAGCCCGAAGTAACTGCATTTTATACTACATTATGATGGTACCTGTGATGAAATATAACCATGAATACATGCAAGAATTTCATATTTTCAGCTTGATCCAAAAAATGAGTTATGCATTTGGCTTCTCAGATGGGATGAAACAGTTTCTGCAACCTGACCTCCAAGAGAGATGACAGCTCTGACACTGATGACAACACAGATCAAATGGATCTAGCAGCTCAAACATTTCTTTGGACATTTTGGTTTGTTCTGTTGTACCACCCCTGATCAGCAATTCTGACAAATGAGAAAAACAAATCAAACCAACCCCAAAGTTGGACAGACTGGGCCAGACAGAACCAGGCAGAGAACTCCCCAGATGCTCACAAGTAACTGCTGAGAACAGCAGCACAGCTTGCTCTGCACAATGGCTTGCATTAAGCTGGAAGAATAATTTGTACAAAAAATACATGGGGTATATTCTGTTTTCACAACCTAAAAAAGATTTTGGTGGAGAGGAACACAAGCTAAAAGTTCAATGCCCCTGGGTTCAGCTGTGCTCCTGAACAGCTGTACTGTTTCAAGGGACAGACTCAGTACCTCAGTGCTGCCTTCGCAGCTCCACGTGGAGGTACCAACCCAGGCAGCCAGGACTAGCTCCAGCTGAGGGAAACACGCTTTGCTCTCAGATTGCTCGCTGCAGACTCGTTCTCACCTAACATTAGATGAGACAAAAGGTGGCATGCCGACTGTGAATTAGAATCCCTTTTTCCTGCCAATTACCGGTTTCAACCTCCAAATTACAATACTTGTGGCTGAGGAAGTGGTTTGTCAGTGCTGGGGTTACGGGTGCCTGTCAGGAAGAAAAGCACCTGGCCCGTGGCTCATCTTGTCGCAGGAGAGGCGGCTGGTGCGCAGCAGGCAGTCACACACATCCCTGCCTGTGTGTCACTGCAGGCAGCAGCACAACAAAGAGCTACGAGACACTAGCTCTGAATAAAACAAAAACAAAAAACAAATAGGTTTGGTTCCATACTATTTTGTATAGCCAAGCAAGGTCCACTATGTTGATGATTCCATCGTGGATATAGATACATGTTTCTGAAAGAATCCTGAAACTCCACTTCGAGACAAGACATGGCAAAGGACCCAGGCCAAAATTAGGTCAGGGAGAAAGAAGTGGGGCTAGCCCTGTAACCCTGTCAGGAGATCCAAAATAGCACAGAAGGAAATTCCTAGGAGATCAAATCCCTTTTATCCCATATAGCTATCCCCTGTTACACAGTTGGTTTTGGTTATCTCCTTTCAAGCTGTAAAGGCCTAGATACTTTTTGGTGGAAATCAGAAGTCTGCCTGGGCAAAATACGATAATTAATAATTCTGAGTTATCTAAAATGCAAAATAGGCTGCCAGATATGTTCCATTAATGGACAGTATTTTCCTTAAATTTTTTCTTCATGAATGTAGGTCAGAGAACAGTGACTGTATTTCATTGATCAGATAACTGGAATATCTTAGCCTAGTTAAAAGACTTTAAATTTAAACTTATTTCTAAAATAGTCCATTGTAAAAAGATAGATATAGATAGAGAGATAGACAGATAGATAGGGGTATGTGTGGGAGTGTGTGGGAGTGTTCCTAATTCCAATTTAGAATGACCGAAGAAATCATTCCAAATATTATTATAAATTCACAGAATCACAGAACGGTTGAGGTTGGAAGGGATCTCTGGAGATCATCTAGTCCAACCCCCCTGCTCAAGCAGGGTCACCTAGAGCACGTTGCACAGGATCGCATCCAGGCGGGTTTTGAAAATCTCCAGAGAAGGAGACTCCACCACCTCTCTGAGCAACCTGTGCCAGTGCTCTGTCTCCCTCACAGTGAAGAAGTTTTTTCTCATGTTCAGATGGAAGTGTCTGTGTTTCAGTTTGTGCCCATTGCCTCGCGTCCTGTCGCTCGGCACCACTGAAAAGAGTCTGGCTCCATCCTCTCGACACCCTCCCTTCAGATACTTGTACACGTTGATAAGATCTCCTCTCAGCCTTCTCTTCTCYAGGCTAAACAGGCCCAGCTCTCTCAGTCTTTCCTCATAAGAGAGAGACTCCAGTCCCCTAATCATCTTTGTAGYCCTWCSCTGGACTTGCTCCAGTAGTGCCACATCCCTCTTGTACTGGGGAGCCCAGAACTGGACGCAGTACTCCAGATGTGGCCTCACCAGGGCTGAGTAGAGGGGGAGGATCACCTCCCTCGACCTGCTGGCAACACTCTTCCTGATGCACCCCAGGATACCATTGGCCTTCTTGGCCACAAGGGCACATTGCTGCCTCATGCTTAACTTAGTGTCCACCAGCACTCCCAGGTCCTTCTCCGCAGAGCTGCTTTCCAGCAGCTCAACCCCCAACCTGTACTGGTGCATGGGGTTATTCCTCCCTAGGTGCAGGACCCTGCTCTTGCCTTTGTTGAACTTCATGAGGTTCCTCTCTGTCCGCCTCTCCAGCCTGTCCAGGTCTCTCTGAATGGCAGCACAATTCCAAACACATTAATTTAAACCATGGATGCAAGAGCCCTTGACCACTTCTAATTACAGCCCAAACCAAATTGCCATGCTCCCATACCATACTGCCCACTCTCACTTCATGTAGCCAATCTTCCACAGAACTGCCTTGGAAGCAAGAAAGAGATGCTAATACTTTGATGTCATTCTACACACTGACAAGCTTTATTTGTTTTTTTAATCACATGCTTGGCAATCCCACACAGCAATATGGACACATGTAATTCTGTGAGTGTACCTCACCTTCTACACTCCTGCAAATGACTCCCACCTTCCTGGAAGCATACATGCAAACCTCCTACCTCCCAAATGCAGATGGTATTCATAAAGGACCTAAATGTTTACAATAGAGATTTAGCATTTGGATCAAAATGTTTCTTCCCTGAGTATTAGTAAAAAAAATAAGTGGAATAATGAGTGCTTGCCAAACTAGAATCAGAAGTAACACATGTGAATTTATAATTCTCATGCAAAACAGCTACTCAAAGGTGTAATTATTGCCAAGTGATCTACCATATACTTATCATAAAATAAGGTCCAATTTTGATACAGCACTCAAATGTACCGTGACCCCAAGGACTACCTTTGCTTCTAAAATTGGAACCCAGAGGATTTCTACTGAGAGTAAGAAGAGCAGAACTGCAGTACAGCCTATGGATTTTCAGATTTGTGTTTGTTGTGCTTAGCTGTTGACCCTGTCAATGATTTATTGAGAATTTACACAGAATGTAATCCACAAATGCAAAAAAAGTCAAGTTCACAATATGTCAGAAGTATAAACTGGCTTAGTGGTCCTTAAAACTTAGTCATCACAGGCCATATATGATATTTGCCCTGACACAGACCTCATTCTGACCAGCAGGGACAACTAAAGCGAAAGACCTGGCGCTGCCTGTGTTTACCATCATGGGCTGTCCCTAGTCTTCCTACTGATATTAGCACCAGTGTGGCCTGTTTGCAAGAGGGACACCAAATCATTTTAGTTACCAGACTAAACAGCCAGCAAGTGGTAATTATGTGATGATTACGTCTCAGAGTTGACACTAAATCGTCTTTTCTTATTACATATATAGAATTATAATTGTATCTAAGAACCAATCTAGATTTGGGGTCCACTGGACCAACCAAGTAGAAAGACAGAGCAATAGTCATTGCCTTTTGTGGTAATAATCTACTCAGACAAGACAAATGCAGGATGGGGAAATATGTATAATATATTAACAAAGCAAATCATGTGAAGATAATAAATGGCTTGATTTTTCCAGGCTCTTTTTTTTTCTTTTTCAAGGGAAGTGAGGGAAGAGCATGGGAAATGGGATGCTATGTCTTAAGAACATGGACAAAAGAAAAGAAAGTAATGGAGGGGGAAAGGACAGAAGAAATAAGAGGAAGGAGACCAGGTGTGAATGGTACTTGGAGGCTATAAGAAGGCAAAGAGCACATGAGGGGAAAAATTGTTAGTTAATGTAGGTCAGAGAAAGTTCAGTGAAAACCAGAGGAACTTCTATGAATGTCCTCATTTTCTAAGCTAATGTCTTTGGTTGCTTGCACTTTGCAATTTTTCTTTCTTCTTTCATCCTCATCCTCATGTAAGCCTCAGAATCAAGAGCAAGGGGAGACATCACATCAGCTCTAGTCTCCCCTGTACGTGTTGTCCACATGCATGTGTGAGCAAGAGAGACAGAGAAGAAGGTTATAGGGTGTAGGTCTTGCAGAATTCCTACACCACTTCTCAGCTCTTTGAGATCTGCATTGTATAGGCTCTATATTTAATGGGGTGGAGAAGGAAAGAAGATAATACATTGAAATACATTAAATACGGACTATTTAATGTTCCATAGTACACTTTAGAGTTCACAATTAATCAGCCTGATGCAAGCTGTCTGTGAAGCCAGGAATTTTAGGAAACAAAAAGAGAACATGCTTGCCTCCATGTATACTTTTGACTTTTATCTGTTAGTATCACACTTTTGGTTTGTTTGGGATTTTTTGTAACTAATATTGATTAAGTGTATGGGGTGGTTCCATCAAAAACCTTTTTCATATTAGAACTGATTATGCACAGCCACTATTTGAGTTGGCTGTTACCTTACTCAGGATTTTGTGCAAGTAGCTGATATAACTTTTATATTGATTTGGAATTTGTGTTACCCTTGCAGATCACAGTGCATTGCTTCCCACAGTGTACTGTAGTCTGACACAATTCAAGGGCCTGAATTAACTTTACCGAAAGATCATCACATTCTGATGTAAAGGAAAGGAAGACACAGATTTAAAAAAAGGGAGGGGGGCAGTTCAAAGTCTGCTACCAACACCATGGGCATCAATAAAATCTCTTCTAAAGAACTCTACTGAGAGCATTACTGAACGTGCCCCAGGCATTGGGCACAGTGAGGCAAGCATAAAACTGTAAGTGGGTAACAGTCCATAAAATAAGAATTTCTTTGACAATTAAACATATGTTCTTGATCATAATCTCCATGAAGGTAATGTGATATGAAAGGCTAGATATTCAGACACAAATCTACCAACCACATAGACACGCACAAAAAGCACAGACTCCACTTCTGTAAGAGACAAAGGTCTCATTCAGCCATAGTACACATAGCAAATACCTAAGATGAGGTTCACTTCAGCCAAGTTCGAGTTGAAAAATAGCAACATGCTGCAATCCTCACCTAATATTCAGCTGGCTTCTTGAAGGCTTCCCTTATGCAACTCTCAGTTTGAGTTTAGCTTCCCCTCTCTCTGGCTACAATCCTTTTACAGTGTATTTGACCTCACTTTCTGCTGTAAATATTCCTGTATTCATAACAGGCAACTGTGACCATTCCTCTAGCTACAAGGGAATACGCTTTTCTTGGAACAAATAAATGCCTGAAATCTATACACGCAGCAAACCATCAACAGTATTAAGAGTGCTCTATCAAAGAGCCTGTACCCAGCTGACCAAAAGCATACTTGCAGAGAAAAGTAAGGGACAAAATATCACAGTGACTGGCAATAAAGACAGAAAAAATTACTTCTAGAAGACATGGGAAGCTTATGAGCAGAGGTGGCAGAGTTCCTTACCCTCCCTGCAGTCAGGTTCTTTCTAATATATAGACATTAACAACCTACCTTAAGGCAATGCAGATGAATTAATGATATGATTGCTACGATCATTTGTTATCAAGCTTCAGTGCCTTAATATTTACTATTTACTATCAAGCATACAAATAAATCATTTATTTGGGAGGAGACAGGAACCATTTTTCTAGTCTATGTTAACACAGTGCATAGTTCATCACAGTCCTGATCTACGCCTTTGCTTGGGGAATTTGGAAGGTTTTTTGTTTGTTTGTTTTGTTTTCCGGGCAAAAGGACTAAGGAGGTATTGCAGAAAGGAGGGTGTAAGGTTTGGGGAGTTGATCTGCTTGTCTGATTAGGCCCTGCCAGCCCCTCAATTCCCCTTTTAGTTCTCTGCATGACATTAATTTCATAGGGATTACTAATACAATGGGTAGTACTATATACCGTGATAATTGAATAGGAAGTGACTAAGAAAGATTCTCTACTATAGGATAACCTACAGGCCATGCTGTCTTTCCCATATCATAGCTTAAGAACCTAAAGCTTCCCCTTTCAGGAGTATAAAGCTTATAATGCCATTTTAATTCTTTTTCTAGAGGAGTAACATCTCTGTACCAGCTTAACTCATCTAGACCTCCAGTTTCCACAGATTCAGTAGACTCCCTAGCATGAAAACTTAGCATGTGCTTCTCATATGCTCTGCCTTCAAACATTGCTAAGGCTCTGGAAATCCCCAGCCTTGATGCTGTATTGCTTGTGCTCATCAGTGTGATTAAGAACAGAAACGTAAGCTGTGCAGTTACAACCACATGATAGCCCAGACATGAACCCTCCTGGTAACACAGATAGCACTTATCTGTGCCATTTTCTCTGATCATATCTTTCTTTCTCCTCTGTGTATGATCTCAACCTGGCAAGCTATATTCTTCCCTGTTATTGAGCATATGGCCATAAGAAAGGTCTTAATACTTCTTTTCTAATATATTCAGAGTACTAATTCAGTGATGGGAAATGTATCCTGGGCTTATTCAATAAAGAGATATAATCAGATACAGAATTAACAAAACAAAAAAACAGCACAGGGTAGGTTTTCAGTTTATATAAACTAAAGTGCTATCGTGGTAAGTATATTCTGGATCAGGGAATAAAGTTCAGTTCTTAATAGTGGAATGTATAAACAAACCCAGATACCTCTCCTGTTTGGACAGGCTTCCGTAATTAATGAAGCACCTACAATTTAGTTTACTGCCTGTGCCTGAGCAAACAGTTGCACTATCACACCAGTACCATTTTAGTATACACTTTTGATTGACTGGTACCAGTGCTTCTTACACCGACCTTTGAAACACTGTGTCTTACTACAGTCTAATAATTAACAAAAGCCAATCACAAACCAACTAGATCTGCAGTGCACAGTCAGTGCTCATGTGTACATCTAGGAAATCATCAATCTGTGGTCCTCATGGAAATTCCCATGGGAAAGATGCGACTCAAATGGCCCAGCAGTAGGAACTCGGTCCTATAAAGCTGCCATGACCTTTCGATATGATATAATAGCTCAAACTTTAAAAGTTTTTTCTGCACTGCTCTGTTCAGCATTGCAAGAACTAACACTTAGATTTAGAGGATCRGCTCCTCTGAAAATCATGAATCAGTCATGCAATTTTCTATGACTTTTCATGATAGCTTTCAAGCGTTTCAGCCTAAATTGACTTCACAGCCAACACCTAATTTCAGAAGAGGTTTATACGCAACCCTTAGAGGTGTTCAAAGAAATGCTCCTGGCATGGTTGGAATGCTGTTGTAACATAACCCCTGCAGAGGAAGTCATTGGAGGTATCCATCTCAGGCCCACGTTGGAAACCCAAGGTCTTCAGTCAAGGAACAGGGATAGTCAGGCTTCCCTGGGAACCAAAGGCAGAGGGAAAGGCACTTAAAACAGCCTCCCAGAGTTTAACCATCTTTGCCTTCCTGTGCCAAATAAATACCTGAAGTAACAGGGACTCCACGAACCATTTCTATCTGCATTACTTTTTACTTCACAGCTTCAGTATGGCCCTCTTGATGTGGGCTCTGACAAATGCTAAGTAATTCCTGAGACATCATTCATCAAACTAAGCCCTACTAGCAAAAAAGTGATTTTCTGCCTTTTCTTAGAATTGCTTCAGTGTGAACCGGAACTTTCACCAGCATTTAAGTTTTTCAAGATGTCTGCTTGTGAAAACTTGGTTGTGGAGAATACTACGAAGCAGCTCAAAGTCGTCAGCCCAGCATGATTGACTTGGATACAAATCCGTATAGGTATTTAGATACCTAATTGTCTCTGAAAACAACCTGTGGGCTCTGAGACATAAATACCCTTGAGGATCTGTGCCTCACAGCCCAAGTCTCATTGAACATATGCATAATGTAGCATCTCAGTGTATAATGTAGCCATCAAAATGTCTTAAATTATTTGTAAAGAGTTATTTAGCCTTCATAACAGTGAGTGGAGGACACCTATAAATATTTATGCTTAAATGCCTTTACATTTACTGACTAGCATTGGTTATGAGCCCTGACTAGGTCACTGCTTTTTGTGGGGAAAAAAAAACCACCACCCCCCCCACACACAACCCTAAGCCAAGTATTTGTTTCAAGCCTTAGATGCTAAAAAGCTTTAATCCGCGGAAGACTACAAGGAGCCAGAAGATCAAATCTTGAAATCTGTACTTCATTTTTACTTAGGCTTTTCTAGTTAAAATTCCCACTGAAGTCAGCCTCAGACCACATTCCTACAGAAGGTCGCTGGCTTCATCCCTGTACCATTCTTTACAGATTCTCCAGTGTGCTAGTCTTGTGCTAACCATTATCTGAGCAGAACATGAACAGAGTGAAACATGAACATGAACAGAGTGAAATCAATATTTGTACCCAAGGGAAGAAAATAAATAGCGTTTAGTTTCTTTACCCTATCACATCAGAAAGAAAGGAGAAAGAGAGAGAGAGAAAGAGCAAGAGAGAGAAAGAACGAGAGAGAGGAACATATGGATAGACGGACAGACAAATGTGTAGAAAAACAGTAGGTAACAGAGTCCCTAATCCTGCATGAACTAACTTCAGTGGAGACAAAGTATAAAATAAAGTCTAATTCTCATCTCTCCTGAAATTAGTAAAAGTCTGGGCTAACTCTTTAAAAAGTACCAAATTATTTTGAGTATACATAATGAAAACAAGCTTTTAATCTAGGTCATTCTTTTGTATAGTACTCAGATATGCGTGAACAAATTTGGTACAGAAATCAGGAAGAGTTATACAAATATAACTGAGGACAAAATCTGGTTCATTTTCCAAAATTACTGTGCCTTAAAAAACTCTTTAGTTGCAGCAGAAAACTAAATAATGTTATTACAGTATTTACCATGTTCTCTAAATCTTACCAAGACTAGTTACAGTGCAAATACGGAAAATACATTATCCATGGCAAAATTAGAAAGCCATTCAATTCATTTACAGCATCTTTGATTTGGACTTGATTTTCAATCTACTCACAAGTTATTTAAGTCCAGCCAACTCAATTAATTATCTGCTCAGACACTACATTGATTATCCCATAGAAAAAAGGTAGGGTTAACATACTGTCTCTTGGTCCTGCATAAAGACTTAAATAGGATATCCAAAGACAGGCTTGTAATGCTGTTGATCGTACGGAGTGGTATATCTATTCCCCCCTTCCYCCCCCCCCCCCAAGAAAAAAACAGTAAAGAATATGGTTCAAAGCCTAAAGGTCAACAGTGGTGCTATTCATTGAAAAAGATTAAATCGTTCAAGAAGGAGGTTATTTAAGTGATATAAGGGTGTATATGAAGTGTCTGAAACAAGCTTGTTAAAACAATCACTTTTTTCACATGAAAGGTATACAAGTTCCTATCAATAGCAAATTATACTATTATTTGCCATTATGCTAGCAAATTTATATAAATAAATAAATATATAAAAATAAAATAGCATAGCTACAACCTGTATTCTGTCAACCAAAAAAAATCTTCCTTTTCACAAACTAACAACAATAAAAATTTCACCTGGGCTTTAATGATGATCTTCCGATAGATACAAGTGGCAAACAGCACCGCGTTCAGAGGGGGCTGTTTGTCAGCCTCCTCATTGGGTTCTACAGAATGATACTGTGCCAGCACATGGGAAAATCTGYCAAATATCTTGTATCATACTAGTCATATTTACAGTCTAAACCTCACTTAGAAGAGCAGTTATACAATACATTTTAGTCCCTTACTTTCAAATAATCCAGATCTGAGTGAGTATGATAGAGGCATTTTTTCACTGAGGGATACGATTTTAAAATGAATGCGCTTAAATGTAAAATAATCTTCCTGAAGACAGACAAATGCTTCTACTTGAGAGCACAGTGTTTATAAAACAGCAGGCCCTTTAGTTGCCCTGGAAACTATATTTGTAAAGGGCCACAATTTATATTGTCCTGGAGGCTTTTAACATCTGCATCAAAGCTTCAGAAGATGAGAATTGTCCGGGAGTATTTATTCATAAAAGAAGCAAACTTCACTTTAAGGAGGTGGAGTGGTATATTTTTTTTTTTCCTGGCTGATGATAAATGATTTTTCAAGAAGCAAAATAAAAAACTATCAAGTTGTACATTTGTAATGTGTTTATGGAAAGTCAAGAGCAGCGCACTTAGGATGTTACACTTGCTGCCCAGGGTTACACAAAGAACTTTCTAACCAGATAGAAGAAGATGAAGACGACGAAGAAGACGAAGACGAAGACGACGAAGACGAAGACGACGAAGACAAAAAAAGTAACATCAACATTTTTAGTATCGTCAGCGTTTCTGTTTACCACCGTGCAGCAATGACACTGAGCTCGCACCCAGATGTCTCAATCAGATTACTAGCTAGTGTATAATCACAGAGTAAAGGAGAGCCCCTTACAAAAAACTTAAAATTCAGAAAGCTAAAATTAAGCAGGCAGCAAAACTTGATTAAGTTCAAATACTTAACTGACAAAATGGTGATAATGACAGGAACAGGAAGGGCTTTATTTTTTAGAATAGTTATTTTGAAATTAAAAAAAAAAAAGCAGATACTATCAGAGGTTCACAAATTTAAGTTGTAGAAAACACAGTACAGAAAGAGCCCACCCACCTCCTACTCTTTCCTGAACTCAGATACTGAAAACGGTTGAGGGAGGAACCTTGATGCTCATACTCAAGCAAACCCATAACTGAAGTCAGTGCATGAATTGCTTATTCAAGAAGGAAGTAAAACATTTGGAGAGTTATCCTGATTTTTCTCATTTCTGCATCAATTTCCACTCTTGAAAAGAGTAAGGAATCGAAGTGGCACCAAGATGAAGTCCTCTTCTGAGGATCTTGCACAAGAAGGAGCTGTGGACAATTTGCAGAAATCCCTATTTATGGCCTGTGGAATAAGGGAGTCCACAAAAAGATATCAAAAAAGAGACGTTCCTTTATTCATGGAGATGCTTCGAGATGAATGGAGGGGAAATCTGTGCGTGTTCTGTGCAAGAACACTAATGAGAAAAAGAGACAAACAGAATACAGAAATTAAGAGGCCTCTGACTCATTTCCTTTGGGAGGGAAAAACTGAATGAGGAAAGAGAAAAAATAGAATACCGGCAGGATACTTCTTTCAATATCTTTCAGAATAAATCTGCTCTATCTTTGTGTAGGCAATTGTAGACTTTAGACTAGCATTTACCATATTCAAATGTAATATTCAAATAGACAGTAAAACAGGCATAGTGGAAGTACCATAAATGAAAGCAGACAAAAGAAGGGAAATGGTAATTTTGCATGATATTTTATAAAATAAACCACTTATATTCCTCATATCATAAACTTTTCATCTACTYTTTGGTCAATTTAATTTGCTTTTCTGAGGCATGCTTCAACCATGTGCTGTCAAACACAAAGCTACAGGTAAAAGGCCATAACACGTACAACAATGTATTCTCCTAATACAGAATACCTTAAAACATCTCCTAGCAATCAACATCAACATAATATGGGGTTAAACAGCAGCTTCCCCTCTTCTTTTTGGTTTGACTAACCACTGACTCCTTTAAGCTTCCCCTCCACCTGGCCAGGTACACACAACCTACATCTATCTATTTTGTGTACTGGAGCAAAAAGAAACCAAAATTCCTTGCAGGTAAACTAATGAACTGTCTCCAAAAAAAGTATGTTAATATTTCTTTAGAAATATCAAACAGAAATTAAAATTACTTTTCTAGAAAACACAGAATTTAAGGATTATGGGTTTTTTCAGGTTTCACATCACTTAGTCTTACAATCTCAGCTTCTCAGCACTGTAGTAATTAAAATACAATATGTTCTGGGAAAAGTCCATTCATCTATATCTCTGCCTTATATCTGGGATGTAAAATTATAATGAATAGCCATTATAAAGTATAAACTATAGCTGGTTGCTTCTCAAATGTGATGGAAAAATATTCAAAAACATACTTGTAGCTTCAGTTTGCCCAAGACAGAAAAAATGATGAAGTGAAACAATTCCAACTATTATTGGAAAATATATGTATGAATAGCTATTCTTGGTTGTGTGCTTTGATGCCATTGCTTTGGGTAAACAAGATCAACCTTTCAGCTACAGCTTGTGCCGTTAATAACAAAGCTACTGAGGCAAAAACATTGGAAAAAGTTTAAGTGGCTCATAAATGTGCTCCATTTAACTGTAACATGAAACTCCTCACTCTTTTATAACATCCTGCCCCAAGTCATCATGCAGACCAGAGGAAAAGGTTCAACTCAAAGTAATTGAAAAGAAGAAGACCTGACAGTATGACTTAGCCCAGAGTAAATGGAAATATCTTAAACTATTCCTTGCAGCTTTGTGATGCGCAAGATGAACCCTTTACTTTATGAAAACTTTGTCCCAGACAACTGCAGCTGGAGTCAGGAGACGTGCTCTATTCTCATTGCCCTCTGAGTTTTGCCAAATCAACTCATTTCTCTATGTCTCCAATTTTTTTTTTCCTATTCTTTGCCGTGTCTAGCAGAGGACAAAGGATTGCCTGTTGTTTGTGCACTTGTACAACAACCAGCAAATCGAGAAACTAATCAAAGTTGACACCTGTAGGCAACCATAACATGAATGTTAAATAAAAATAAGGAAAACTGAATTTCAGACCAGAATTTGATGAGTAAGGTTCTTGAGCATCCCTTGTTTGTTTTGTGTTAATATTGTCTCAGCTGTAAGGAGAAAACAGTGATTTAGAGACAAACATATTAACCAAACAGAGCTTCCCTGAAACACTACTACAAAGTGAGACTGGTTTCAAGATATATACCTAGTGTATTTTAAGGCACTGCATCACTAATTTTCAGTAAACTCTCTTTTGCCTTTTCCCTGAATTAGCTGTAAGACATTTATATTTAAATACATGCAACTAAACTACTATGCAAGGCCTCTTCCTGAAAAATACTGCAAGCCAAACTAATTATACTACGAGCCTACTTCTGCTCTTGACTGTATGAGAACGCTTCCACACTGAAGAGCACAGGCAATTACAGGGTGCCATCTTTGCTACCATAATTAAGATTTTTTGGGGTGTCTTTCTTGTAACTCAGGTGTTCAGATCCAAATATAGTCGAAGTAATAGTAAAAGGTAGAAACTATTACATATGCAGAGTAGCTAGTTTCTCTCTGTTCTGAAAGAAATAACTTAGTCACATAACATTTCCATAATAACATGAAAAGCCCATTGGTTTCCCATACCAAAATACAGCATCTTGTGTAATTGGTACCAGTGACACCATTATCTTCAACTTCTCCAGAGCAAACAGATTCTTGTGATTCACTCATTGACTCCACCATAATGGATAGCCATACAAAACTTCTTTATGGACACTGAGATGATTTTTAAAGTTTGGGGGCATTTAAAGATGCTTAAAATGTATGAATTCACAATCTTTAACTCAATTTCATTTGCTAAAGCCATTTTGAAAAGTTACTGCCTTCTTTTGGCACCATCTAAAAACTGGTCCCTCTGTACAAATAGCTAAAGTGGGCAGTCCTTGGATTACTTTTACGAGGTCTTTGAAACATAAGAAAATATGATTGTTGGTCCTTAGCAGTAATTTATGTAAGTGAATTGTTTAAAGCTTGGGCACCTCTGCTAAAACAACAGTTTTCACAGACAGATCCGTGAACATTTTTCAGAGGATATACAAAATCAACTCAACCTTTAAGTATGTCACCAGATTTACCTATTTTCCAAACACCTGGATCTAAGCACTTGTGCTTAGCTATAAAGTGAAAAGCTAGGCTGCCTTTACAAAAGATGTCACCAGGGCTAACTCTACCCCCACTGAAGTTCACACACCAGTGAAGTTAGCATGGCTGTTGTTGCAGCACTTCATGAGGGCATGAGCTGACTGAACAGTCAAACCCAGCAGTTCCACCCTCTCTGCTTCCCCAGTTCCTCAGCCCTGTTCCCACCTGATCCTGCCAACACCGAAGTTCCTGCAGCCATGATCAAGACCAGCAAACTCATCCATCTGAGAGCTGTTGCTGCTAGGCTGGTTCGAACCTGGATCAGCTCCCTGTGAGATGCTGTGAGATGTCTGTGAGATGGTTCCATCAAATCTGGTAATTTTGCTGTCAAAAGACCTCCCAAACACTGCCCAAGAAATCCGTCCTTCTCAGCTGCATTGCAGAGCTGTGGCAGCGCTCTTTTGCTGCTTTATAATACACATAGATGCACATTATAATGCACATAGATGAGATTACAACAGAGAAGGGAAAGGCTGAATTGCCAAAAGGAAACTGGTTACTTGACGGAGTTCATAAACTCACATACCTAGTCTTGACTGACAGATTCCCAGCTTATAGCATACCTGTAACCTCAGACGGGACTGTATAGAGCACTGTACACACTTCCCAATGTCACAGGCACAACTAACCTAAAATGAAAGCTGCAGGGAGTGACTTCAGAGCACAGAAAGTGAATGCACCAGCACTGCCTCAGCATAGCTCACCAAGGTATGCTACCCAAACCTTTCATCTTCTATATACAAAGCCCTATGGTTTAGTTTCCCTAGCCAGAGAGGAAAATCTATTAATTGGAGTTACTGTGATATTTGCACATATTGTACAGCTGGTACAAACATGGGATAGCATTCGTACATAGAACACCCAGAAGTGGGACAACATGCTTTAGACCCCAAGTGCATTAACAGGCTAGTGCAAAGAGAAGTTTGCCCCTTGCCTTTGGCATTCGGTTTGTCACTGGCAGTCTTCTATGTCCATCAGTTTAGTAAGGACTAAATTAATCCATAAAATGGAAGGTGGGTCCAAGCCTCTGGTGTTTATTAATTGTTAAAAGGAAGTCTCTGTATCTGATTATTTATTTAAATCTCAGAACTTTTCAAAAAATAATTTCAATAATGTTACACTTTAAGGAAAGTATGAGTTAGAAGAATACATGAATTTGTGTACTATGAAAATAATCTTGTTTTAATGCAGTCTCTATAATGAAATGGGTTAGGCTTCAATTTGGTTACAGCTGTAGAAGACCCTTCAAGGGTAACGTCTGTTTGTCATGCAAAAAACATTTGCTTATTGTTAAAAATGTTAACTAACAAAAGATCAAGTTAATTTTGCCCATGTATACTTCTCAAACACATTCACACTTAATGCACCAATGCACACATTTGCACTACTTATATTAACTGGGGTTTTCAACTTCTCCATGAGATGTGCCCTAGAGAGTACATTATTTTAGCAAGTGTTTTCTGAAATTTTCCCATCAAAGTATTTAAAGAACTTGAAATTTCTGAAATTTCAGAAAAAGACAAAAGCCATATTTGAGACCTCAGTCTTCTACTTTTGTTTTAAGTCTACACTTCACAGGAATACAGGCATCATTTAAAACATGCATTGTTTAAATCTAGAGTTCTGCTTGGAATCAGTTCATAACCCAACAGTAAAAAGAAGTCATTCAGTCTCAAGAAAAACATTCCCACATTCTTCCTAATGCTTAGCAGATCCTGTGCGAGGCTGGAAATCCACCCCCAAAGAGAGTTCGTGAGAGGTGTAGGGCATAGTATGCACACATGATGCATTGCGCTCACTGGACAAAGATGGAGAAAGCTAACTAAAGCCAATTTTTCCTGTGGTACTCTCCTATCACAGCAAAATCCCTAAAAGAACCAAACTCAGAAACTGCTCAGTCTACAGATAGGCAAATATCTGTCAACACCCACAGTGATGCACCTAAGCCACAGCTAGACCTCTGAGATCTACCTTGATCCCAAGAAGCTTTCCAACAGGAGATAATTTAAACAACTCTGTGAAAACAGCTGTGAGATCTCCAGATGCTACAGAGAGAAGTATTTTTGCTGAGGATGAATAACCTGACCCTCAGGGCTTTCACTGTTCAGCTACTCCAAGACAGCCTGCTGCGTGCCTGCTTTTAAGTTATGGTACCTGATAATTTCCAGACGACTTACCCCCTTTCCTTAAAGAAATAACAACCTAAAAATACTTTGCATTTACTGCAGCATGCCACAGGATGAGATCATAGTGTAGCCAATGTCTACTAATGTGTTACACTGCTGTAACTTGTTGACATGTCAAAGCCCTCAGTGCTCCCTTGGGATTGATTAGGCTCAGTGTGACTTTTGCCAGAGTAAAAATCTTGGCCTTTACCCAATATATTAAAAACAAAACAAGACAGCAGACTCTATAACAACTTGAATGGATGCTTTCCTCCCATTCTGCTGTCATGCATGTTAATACTATCAACCAGAGGTCTTGTGAACTTTCTTTATAATTACATACAAGATATATGTATTACCTCATAAGAAATTTTAGTAAAGCAGCAGTTAATGTCTACCCACAGACTAAGAAAACAACATAAAAAATAATCTAACCTAATCTGGCACCAAATAAGCAGTCTTACACTTAGGGCTGCAATTTGTTATGGAAATAGCTGTAGAGAAGATCCTAGGTGCAATATTGTTTTGCTCAGGCAGCTTCTACATTGATAGGTATGTGGGAAGTCAAATTTCACAGTCTTAGTGAGGCAAGTACCATAGAAATGTAAATGACTAATTCAGTATGGCACCTAAATAGGCACGAGCTCATGGATCAGCTCAGTCTGGGAGGTTTTTATGAAGGCGATTAGCATCCCTTCAGGCCCGAAAGGAATTCCCCACAACAGCCATCAATATATATTTAATGGCAATGAATCTGATGCTCAGTTTTCCTGGAACTCTTGCTAAAGCCTAGTAAGAGCCTTCATTCTATGTCCTTTCAGTATTAAGCATTTTAATACTTTGCTAGCAAGCTTCTGGGTCTCCAACAGTGATGCTAGGCACAAAACTCACATTTGTATCTCAGAAACTGGACTATTGTCATCAGTCTGTCTTACACATGTTGGTAGGCTACCAAAATCCCTGAAGATGGTAATAAAATTTCAAACATTATCAATCTAAATTTCAACTATGACTCTAAAGAAGAAGAAGCCTTTCCATCATACAGCTCTACTCTTGAACCATTTAGTTGCAATAATGAAAAATACATTTACCAACATTTGTACTGTAGAATAAAAACATCTACATCAAGGACTGTGTACAGTGAGATTACTGTAACTCAGAAGTGCATGATGTATCAGCTTTAGAATAATTTTTCAAAAATTATACCCTCAGAAAAAAGTTTTCAATTGTCTTGTACAAGGTAGTTATAAATCTTGGATTTTTTAGCCTTTTTTTAACATATGGAATTGCAGCAATTATCAGACACAAAGCAAAAGAAACCACCATAACACTTCATATTTCTCCATGAAAGATTTTCTTTGAGAACATTAGATAGCAGATTATGTACATGTCTAATCCTTGCCTTTTCAGAGGGCCAACATAAGCTCTACATAAACTGCAAAAGGCAACTCTAGGTGCATCTAAGACTTTTTGTGAGAAAGACAATTTCTTCCTAGTTTAAGTTTCTTACATTTTTCCAAAAGAAGGAAAAATCCTCATGATCAGTAACCAAGTTCAGTTCTTCAGGACATGACTGCGCCAGAGAAATGGGGGCTTTTGCAAATGACATCACAGAGATTTGGGGCTAAGGTTCATGAATGCAGATTCACAAACTGACAAGACGGATGAAGTCCTGCAACTGAATGTCGGCCCCTCCTTTAGGGAACTTAGGAAAGATCAGCATCCTCTCTGCAGTCATCCCAGTCCCAGGAGAATGCTCTGTCTTCTTGTATCTGGTTGATGTTCTCATTTGGGGCAAGTGCAGTGGAGGTCACTGGACCAAGAAATGCAATAGTTAGCACACAACTAACAGGGACTGGTCCAATAAAAGCAGCAGCAGAGAAAGGAAAAAAAAAACAGCCAGCAAGCAACACTTTTTTTTTTTTTTTAAATGATTAGGTCCTCAGATGACAATCCAGTAATGTTATGAAAATATCAATTAGGAATGCAGAATAATACATAGCTTTGCAAGTGGTCATTGTCCATTTCAGTACTTTTATTCACTCTAACTGAATAACAACTGTAAAATTTCTCAGCATATACTTTCCTAAGTCCCAAGAGTCAGAGAAGTGTTTTTTTCACACCCCTTGCCTGTTAGCAAGCTAGGAAAATCCTATGGCTTACTCCAGATACTGTCCACCAAATAAATATCTTAACTACACAAAAGGTTTGCACTAAACAGTCAGCAGGTATTCAGAGACTCATGCACATGAGTTGCTTAATGTTTCTGTCAGATATCAAGTAGGATTTAGAAACAATGCTGTTGAGATAAAAAAGCTATGTCAAACAATTTTATCAGTCACCCTCTTCTAGATTTCAAATTTAGCAGCAGCAATGGAACTGATTAAAATCCTAGCAAATGAAGCTTGCTTTCCTCTTAAGCACAATTGTCCTTTTCAGTGTCACAACAAAGCATGCACTTTCAGTTAGAAAAGCACATTATCTTCCTGTCAAAGCTATTTCAGCCTTTGTGTTAATATTAACACATATTGTGGAGTGCAATTTAGAATAGGAATCCCCTCTTCAGGATGTGGTCTCTTAAAAGAGTAAATCAGACTTTTTTTTTTAAAACAGTGAAAGCAAGAAGAAATTGACTACTGATAAAGCAGCTTATTTTGGACACCAGATGAGGCAAATTAACTTGGCTCTGATTTTCTCAAACTACTGCTGCCTAAAATAGAGAGGGTTGCACAGAGAAAGTCAAAAAAGCTAATGTAAACTTTCAAATTGGGGAGCATGAGCAGTTACTGTTCACCACTTTCACTGACATAACTGTGTGGGAGGAGAGAACTCTCCTACTGAACATGAAGATAAGGCTTATTTTGTTTGTTTTGTAAAGCATCACTGTTTCTTATATTACAAAGCACAGCTGAATGACAGACAGAGAAGTCGCATCACCTCTAATCCAGCCATGGAGTAGAAACCAGGTTTCTTCCAGCTCCCACAGCCCACTACAACTGATCTGCATTAAAACTGCATGGATCAGCAGAGACATAAACACAGTTATTGCAGAGTCCGGTGCCAGGTATCATATAGGACACCCATGAGGGGTGATCATCCATCCTCAGAGCACAGCACCAAAGCCCTGGATCCAGGAGTCCATGGCAGGAGCAGCATCCAAATCCCTGACAGCCGTGACACCGATGACTCCACAGAGTCAACAGCAGCAACAGTGGGAATTTGATACCAAAGTAGCTTCCCTGTCTTGCTGGCCAGTTTGYTCATAAGGAGAGGTTCCTTTCAATGTAGTTACTATTGTAATTAAACAGATCTTGATTTCCTACATAATTCACATTAAATGGTGTGCCACTTTAAGTGCATTCTGGGATGAAATTCTTACAGGACAGAATAATTTCTGGCACATCACATAAATCCTCCCAAAGCCCTGTGCGATAGCTTTCCAGGTTTAGAAATGGTATGAGGCTGAGGCCCATACTCTTTGGTTTGGATRAGCATTAATCAATCTATCTCAAAGCTTCATTTTGTCACACTATATTTTATACAGATTAACTCCAACCTGTATAGAAAGATGCTATTTTCTTAGAAGACATAGGCCTATTCTCAACTTTATATGAGCAAATTACATAAGTTCTGATCAAGCACAGTATTTTTTTCAGGTGGTTAATACTTCAAATTAAGGGTATATTTTAAGTAAATCTCTTTTATATCTGTGTTTATTAATGTTATTTCATTTCCTAATTTTGTGGGGGTGGATAATTACTTTTGTCTTCTTAGAGAGAATCACGAGCAAATTTATGGAAATTGAAAAACATTTCTCTGCTATTGTAGTGTATGAATGAACAACCTATGCAGAAAAAAAGAGAAACTGGTAGATTGGCTATAAGTACCCTTTATTTTTATGTGCTAACCACTGTAAAGAATAATTAATTATGTTTACTTCTATAGCCTTATTAGTTTTATAGGAGGATGCATAACTATCTGTTATTGAATCCAATAATGAACAGAGCTAATGTCTGAAAGGTAGTGTTATACTGGAATATTGCTCTATGACATTTTTTATATTAGCCATACTTAGATGAGTTCTTGCAGTAGGCACCCCTGGATCTCAAAGGATTTCTGTAGCTCCTGAACCATAACTAAAGAAATAACTGTATTTCTTACAGCTTTGCCTCACATTATTGCCTGCCTTAGAGCCACACGGGATCCAAATTTCTGGGATTTTCTGCTCTTTCAAATCCTGCTGAAGAAAACAGCTTTTCCCTCTATATGCTGTATTTGGTGGATTTATTTTTTTTCAGGAACAGCTCATCTGGAAATTTCATGTAGCATAAATATTCCTGTATTATATTTAATGCGTACTTATATGAATAAAATTTCAAATAAATGCTTTAAATATTATATATTAATTAAAATGTATATTGTATTAATCTGCCTTAAAGGGAAGTACGTGGCCCAGATTACACTGGAGTAAAACAAAGGTAATGCTACTGTCATCGGTTATTCCCATTTCCAGATGGAAAGAGTAGTGGCTATGTTGTTTCCTCATATTTCTCCAGGTACGTATCTTAAAAATTTGGAGCAAAGACAACCTCTCCCGTGAAAAGTGGTCCAGAGGAAGAAAGTAAGAAAGAAGGAAACTGCATAGTTCAGAAATTTTAAAACAAAAGATTTGAGTTACTTTCTTTGAAAGTTTCACAGACTTATCCATCATATCAAGCCAAAGACAGCTCTCAACCCTAAAACTTGAACCAATCTCTTCCACTTGTGTTTTCCGCTCTTCTTTGCAACAGCAAGGGTCTTCCAGGAGTTACCCTACGTGACTTCTTCCTGCCAGCAATGTTCAAGACTTGTAAACCATGAACTTCTTAAGTCCTTGATGAAATTTTCTTATAAAATATTATGAATTAATCACGATATGAAACTTGCATAGATGAGAATCATGCTACTCCTTTGCTGATCTTCTCTACCCTCATAGTTTCTCAACAATTGTTCTGTTCTGGCACAACAATAAGGAATAATGCTGTTCAGGCTCACCTCTATCCTTCAACACATGACATTTGCACTTGCTTATGATTTATACTACTTTATTCCTGTAGAGGAGGCAGGAGCACATGGCCTTTTTAATCTAAGAAAGCACAAGACAATAACTAACGGCAGTAGGCAGAAGACATTATTTTACTAATGTTTTCTGAAATGGCAGCAGCAACATTTAACATTGGGAATGCAATGCATCTAAACTGAAAGAATGAGCTAAGAAAAAGTCCAGAAAGAAAATTTTTGCTCTAGTTAATGAGGACCATCTAACATAGACATGCAGACATTCAGGGCTGTGTTTAAAGCAGATGAAAACAAACCGAAACCCACCCTAGCAAGGTGCTGTATCACACTTGTTCTGTGCAGCAGGGCACTGTACTACAATAATACCTGGGGAAAACGAGCTAGAAAAAAAAAAAAGTTTGACTTCAGAAGACATGGCAGATCACAAAGATGATTATTCCTTAAGTTCAATATCTTCTTGTATGAAGTTAGCACTGAATACATGCAAAATCACATCTTCAGAAGCCAGTTACTAAGTAGGAGGGTTAATGAAAGCAGTGAATCTTCTACTGTGCAAAAGTCTTGGCACAATTCTAAGACTGTGTCCTCACTGCTGCTGAACTGAGCAGAATCTGCTAGAACAGGGTGCATAGGTAAAGAAAGGAACAAATATAATAAATTCAGTAAACTCTCCAAAACAAAAATAAAAACCCTCAATAATTTTTACAACACAAGCCTCAAAGCCTCTTTAAACTCCAACTGGGTGCCCTTGAGTTAGGAGCTGCACAAACACATATGAAAACTGAGTTTTCACATAATAAGTATGAAAACTAACTACAGGCCCTAATTCCTAAGGTTATGTGCAAGTTTTCCCTATTAACTAGGTACTAGACAATGAAATTGTACCATTTTGAAATGAGGTCGCCATTTGGCCCACTTTGTTAGCAGCAAAATAAAAGAAAGAATGAGACAGATGGAGACAATTTGAAACACACATATATTAACCAAAACTACAACCGTGTAGCCCCGTAATACAGTACTGCCATTGCGAGCACTAGGTCATAAGCTTTGTACTGAGTTTGCAGAGCCTCTGCTCTGAGGCTTGTCAGGCTTGCTCTGTTCTGAACTTTTCTTGACCCACCTGCAACTTTGTTTTACTTTGTTTAGATCTAACAGCAATTTTTCCAAATCACCAGGTGTCTATGGCTAATTTGTGCTCCTTTTGTTTATCTCTGCGTGGTACCACCATGGTTTTATGATTCTAGCACAAAGTTGTAGCATACGGAAATACAGGCTTGGTATGATAAGAGAGGCCTTGAGAAGTGGAGACATGGTGCAGTGTAGAGGAGTACAAGCAGGGGATGATAAGAGGTGGGGCACAGGTTCCAAAAAATTCACCAATGATCAGTTAAAGAAATGCAAACCTGAAGATGGACAAAACTGGTTTTAGGGGTAACAAAGAGAATATTTAACATACGTAAAAGACACCATATAAAGTAAATTTGGATGTAACATAGAGCCACAGAGCAACAAAGAAACAGCAAGGTATAAAAGCATGTTAGCAAACATGTAAAAATGACCCCAAGTGAAGAAGAAACTGTCAACATGAACATCACATTCCTTTTGGCGAGGGACTCCAGGTACTGACCACTTGCTGTAACACCACCTCCAACACCAGAAACTACCAACCTTGATACCCACAGAAGCAGGGGAACGGTGAGCATAACATCAGGAAAAGGGGAAGAAACTAAGGAGTGTGGGTATACCAATTTTAACTGTATTGTTACTATTGAAGCTTTTTCTGCACAGAAGTATTCTTTTTCTTTCTCTTTCTGTAATAGTTCAATCTAGACTAATAATAATTCTTGCATTTGACTGTTAAAATTTAAATTAAACTAAAAATAATTCCTGGCTTTATATGTAAGATGCGTTTCCTTTTTTGCCCGTACAAGATTTTGAGCATAAGAAGACTGAGATATGTTAGAGATGTTTGACAAGTCATTCAGATCTCACCATTAATAAAATTAATGCAAGCTTCCTTAGGATTTTTTTTCCAAAGAAAAAGTACAAAATGGTAGAGGAAGAGGTGGAGCCAAGGAGAAAGGAAGAGTGAGCAAGCAAGAGAGGGAGAGAGTGAAGAGAATCACAGATTTACAAAAGTAAAGGATAACTCTTTCGAAACCACTTACAGTTTTATTCTGTGAATGCTTATATTTGTGGACTGTTTGAATAAGAAATAAAACAGGAACATACTGAGATGTTAAGAAATTATGTGATTTGCTGAGCGCTATGCATTTACAAGACCATAACACATACTGCTTGTACCTTGGAAGTGCAGGAAAGTCATATCCCAGTGAAATATATTTACAAAATCCAGAATCTGTTTGCTAGAAGACCACCTTTTTCTACAACTGATTCAACTATTAAGTCTTAACACCACTGGGCAGATCAGCACACTGGATAATAAAGATAACCTAAATGACCAGGCATACCGAATGACTTACAGTATCAGTAACCGTACAAAGAAATAAACGGTAATATAAACCATCATTTCAATTCACCTCAGAAGTACCTTGACAATGCAGGAAATTTTAATGAAAAATGAATATAAAGAAATAAAAAAAAAGAAAAGATGCAGATGTTAATAGGAGAGAAATAAATACGAAAGAAATAGCTTGATATCTTAGGGAAGGATCCAGAAGATCCAGGAATAAAACAAACTCAAACTCATGCAAAGTGTTTGTGAAGCCAAACACCGCAGATAAGATGCTTTACATTTTTCATATATTGAACAATGCTGTTGGGATCAGCTCTTCCTTAATACATTATGAAACAAAATTACACACAAATGCATTATGTGTGTTTTCTGAATTCATTTGCTAAACAACGGCATTGGATAATAAGTTGCACTTAGTATTAACTTTTGACCACTCTACCTGTCTATATTCTGTTCATAAACCTCTCTCCGGAAGCAGCAACAGAGCTACAAATTGGTGCTTAATACTATTAGATAGCTGGAAAACTCCAATCCAACAAAGCAAGACGTGTCATCTTGGTATAGCAAAAGACATGATGAATTTATTTACAGGGAAAAAAAAAAACTATATGGGTGAATTTTTGGAGTTTCTCACCTACATTAGTTTAGTATTTCTTGTCCTCTGAGTTGTGTGGATTTGGACACATGGTATTAAAGGAGCTGTTTTTTCTTAAAGTCATTGTGCTCAATGAGTGTTTTGCAACAAAATTATAAGCACTTGGGAGAGGGTCTGTCCTTTCAGTATGTATTTGTTCACTGGACCAGTTAACAGGCATCTGGTCCATGATGGGGACCCACAGATTTTACTGCAATACAAACAAGAATATACTAGCCACAGGTGTCCATGTAAAGGCTATGCAGCAAATCATTGCAAAGAATTGCTAAAAATAATAATAATAATAATAATAATAAATCCAATTCTTTGAAAATTGAGTTTGTGAATAAAGTAAAATACACTGGAGGGAAGCAGCATTCTCCCCAGCCCATTAAGGAGGAAAAAAACAACTAAACTTATCTGATAAATTATTTGTTATTTACTACTTCTCCAAGACTGCATGATTCTTGTCATTTTCCCAAAGGCTCCTTGTTTCTCAAGCATGCAGGACCATTAGCATGCTGATATTGTTTAGAAACCCATGAACAACAGCAGCGTCAGCAGTCTGCAGACTCAGGAAGCCAAAAGCACATTAACCTCTACATGGAAAAAGATAGAGAGCTCGACACTACATAGAAACTCCTGTCCTTCAGCATCTAAAGAAAAGGACCATGGTTAATCCCTGGCACCCTCATGCCACAAATGAAAATTAAAATCCCTTTTTAGCTAGGTGCCTTTCACACATTAAAAATGGAAGTTTAACCAATGTTTTAATGTGGGCCAAATGTCAATGAGAAGCTACAGTTACACATGGATATTGATAATCTTTAACAACAGTGGCCCCAATGCCTCTAAGACATGCAAACAGTAAATTTAACTGGATTATCAGTGTATAGATGGATTTGCAAGACTTACAGATATTCTTAATATTGAGGTTTGAGAAGCACCATACAGAACCAACTAATACAGTTCCTCAGCTGTATTTCATACGTGTGCAGCAGAAAAGCTAAGCTTTGCACCAAGCTATAATAGACACTGGAACAGAGAGCTGAGCTGTCTTTGCTTTGCAACCCTTTCATTAGGCTGCTAGACTCTACCTTCTGTGTGAGAAACAGAGGTGTGGAGATTAACAGTTCTTTCAGTGATGTGTTCATTAATTACATTTTAAACACTAGCAGAAGAAAAATAACTATACAACATTATAACAATAACTTCTTGTGTTACACCAGCTTACTATCACACTGACCTGGAAAGAGTTAAGATAACAAACAAAATGGTAAGTATTGAATACATTATTTTAACCAACTGTTAAGCCATCAGAAAGCTGATGGCTTTCTCCATTTTACACTTTTTGTAGTCTACCAGTTCCCTACCATGATTTTGTTACTTGCTGAAATCAATAAAAGCACTAATCTCATAAATAAATAATAGATGCAGAAAACTTGTTTTAAATACAGCCAAAATACAACAACTCTGCTGAAAACAAAATATCTTTTCACTAATTTATGATAGCACCTTTCCTTCTGCTCTTTGTTACTCAAGTTTGGTTTTCCAAAAGAACTGGGTCAACAGGGTGCTAATAAATCTCTGCTCTTTCACAAAGATTTACATGATGTGTACCAATACTTCATAGGTTTAAGATTTGCTTATGAATTTTCTGTCAAAAACATACTTTTTTTAAAAAAGGACAAAAATATTCAAAGGGTAAAAAAAGAATTATTTAACAGTAAGTCATCAAAATGTGTGCATGCCACAACTGAGTAATTTCTGTGAGCAGCCTTCACTTTCCTCACCCCATCTGCCCTTAATGTCTCTAACGCCCGCACACTGTATCACAACAAAAATTARATTAAGTTCCTTGGGGTAAGGCTTTGTGTTTCTGTAACTGCTCTAAAGCACCTAGCATATAGTCGGACACTACAGGGAAAGAAAGACTAGAGTAGCTTCCTTTGTAACTTCTGCCTTCTATGGGAACTTCCTCACACTTTTGCCCAAGGCAACATTTGGCAAGAACATTTTATTCCATGACTCCAAAAGGAAGTGAAGGGGAGTATGTCTAACGTGACTAATATGCTGTTGTTTACAAACACTATTTACACCTTTATCACAGTGTCAAACAAGACATGCAAAAACAGATGTGGAGTCAACACACCTTCTGCCATGAACTTACTCCAAACGGGGGCAAAGTTGCCAGCCAGTATCTTCTATATTATTAATACTCTATGTTTTACATACATGTGTTATATTTTATTATGTTTCAGTTAAGAAGTCAGCAGGAAAGATGGGCAGACTGGAATCTTCCACTTGTCCAAAAAACAACTACTACCTGGAAAGATAAAGCTCAAGTTCTGCCATGTTATTCCCTGCTCTCCCTTCTTCTCCACGCAGTTGCGTTCCTCCTCTCCTTTTTCCGCATTTGTGTGTTTTACCTCTGACAAGACAAATACTCTCTAACAGTGGAGAGAACTAGAAGCAATGAGCCTGCGATCTCCACAGACCACCCACAGACAACACTGCACTGTCAGAAAACTATCATTATGCTCGAATTAAATGTGCTTTACAATGTAAACCTCATAACAAACTTTTCTCACAATGAGCTGATCTACTGATTTTAATACACTGAAATGTTTGTACATTTATATGAATGCAAATTTTAAGCACACCATGGGGCCCCCTAAGGGTCTGATTCAGCACTATTGAAGTCAGAGACTTTTGGCATTCAAGGAGCTGGATACAGAGATTCTTCATATGGCATGGAAAGGAAGACGTACACCAAAAATCCATTTCAGAATAAACCCCTTAATTTGTCTATGTCTGTTTTTAATGAGTTGAACTTGAAACATCATGAAATACTCAGTCTTGCTGACTACCTGTAGAGCTGGTTCAATTTCAGTGGAATTTATTAGATCTGTACTTTCTTACAGTTCAGGCCAAATAAAATTCAAATTGGGTCCCAGCCTGCATCGCCCAAAAATCAGAGGCTTCTTTAATAGAACATTGGTCTCGGTGGTGCTGGTGTTTCTGCATTTCTGGATACAGCAGACTTTAAATAAAGATTGAAATGTACCCCTCTGTTAGGGGCAAGGGACTGGGGAGAAGAGCACAGCCACTCATGCTGTGGCAGCTCTGCATAGGGCAGTCCTACCTCCTTGACAGGCTGACTGCATGCTGTGCCTATGCGCACTGGGACGGTCATGGTAAAAACCAGTGGCTGGAAAGCAGATCCAGGCTGACAGCGAGCATTTATTCTAGCCTTTACAAAAAGAGTTGTGATACTCTCAGGATGGGCAAATAAAATTCAGATGATGTGGCCTTTACACAGCTTTAAATTTCCAGACATTGTGAAATCGCTGTTTGGAAAAAGAAAAAATTCTGTGTAAAGAACAGGTCCCTTCTATAATCAGGGTTAGTCTTCAAATCAGAAGACATTTTGCTTGCAAATGTGCGACAAATCGATGTGCATTTCTGTGCAATGTAAGGTCACAGACCAGTTATTTTGCTTGACTCAGAACTGGTTTCTGCCTCCTGTTATCAGCAAAGCATACTGCTCAGGGGACTGCATACAAATTACTGAAATTACTTTGGTTGGGGGGAGAGGGTGGTGAAGAAGAAAACTACACGTGCTATATCAGCTGCTAGTCACATATTTTTATGCATTTTTAAGACAGCTTCTTGCCTGTTGAATAGCTAAGTTAAACTAGTGTGAAGAAAAAAGTTAGCAGCTTTCTCCTCTTCAAAATCTCTCTCATTCAAGCCCTTGGCTAGATAATTTAGTGAGCAGACAAAATTGTCAGCTTCTTTATGTTGTTTGTCTAGAACAGCAGGTGCCACGCCGAGCTGCAATTTACCATCACAGAAAATTTGCCTCCATGTCAGGGGAGCCAGGACAGCCTGGACTTCCCTAAGGACTAACTGATACCTCAGTAAAAAGGGCTCTCTGCAGCCCCACTCAAAGGGAAATGTGTTAGTGTTTTTAGTATCCTTTTGGATGCTTTCAAAGAAGACTCCTGTCAGTGCTCCTGCATTTCATCAGCTCTCCCTCTCATGGAAACTCTAAATCATGCATTTAAAAATAGAACATCAGATTATCTGGGTAAATCATAAAGCTCAGCTTATCTCTCTCTTCCCCTTCAAAATATACAATTTATTTTGTCCACCAGCTCAGCAGCATCAAGCCAAGAATAATCCTGTATGTCTCACCAACCCCACTGTCTTGTGTGGCCCCCCRTTATGGGCGTATATGTCATGTTTGTGTGCGTCCACATGTGCATGTAAGGAGGGAGAAGGAATTTACAATTCTGGGCATGAAGGTGTACAAATGCACGTCTGCTTATGGCAATGCTTATGCCCATGCCGATTGTGTATGTCCTAGCATCACTACACAGCCCCACACGGCCAAGGAGAATAATACGAGGATTCAGCAGAAGTAATGTATTAAGTACTTCAATTATGCACTAAATTATTATTTAACACTAATCTAGACCCTAGACCCCGTGTGCTTCCCCTGAGGGCAAACACAGTCGATGCAATATGAGAGAGAACACATATATTTTCGATTTCTCTTTCCCAGTGGTTCAGAGGCACCACATAATGGAGCCGTGAGCAGCAAACCCCGACTCCCAGCCCTTCACAAACACACACACACACACACACCGACTCCCAGCCCTTCTCTCTCTCACCCCCCCCACCCCCCCACACACCTCCTCATCCTTCTCCCCTGCCAGTACGGCCCATGAGGCCACGGGAGCCGGAGAAAGCCCTGCAGGGCTATAAATAGCTGCTCGGGGGGGGGGGGGGGTGGAGCAGCACGTTTCCAAAGATGTTTGCTGCAGAGGGAGGTTTTGCCAGATTAATTCAGCGGGGGGGAAGAACTGCTAGGAAGTTCACCGACACGCAAAGTACCGTGTGCGGAGGGAGAAGGGGCAGCAGCTGCTTTGGGGACCCTGACGGGGGAATGCCTCGCACGTTGGGAGAGCAGTGGAAGGGGGCTCCCCCTTGGGGTTTCCTGCCTCTTTCACATCTTTTCTCCAGCGCTCCCCTGAGCTGGGCTATGGGCGCGAAGGGCCCAAGGTGGGCTGTGAATCAGCTCGAAGCGGTAGCAGCACACGCAGCTTACTGTCCACGCCAAGTTTGCACCGAGTCCAGGGGTGCTTCTCGCACGCACCGGCTCTGCACCGGCCGCGCGCGCCGTGTCGCCGCGCTAGCCCCCGCCGGAGCCGGGTCCCCTCCCTTGCCCGCAGCTTCTCCAAGCTTTCCGCGGCGGAGTTGGGAGTCCCCGTGCTCCGGGRGCCGCCGCGGCCCCCCACCCGCCTTGCAACTTTCTGTAACTGGAGGTGCCGCGGGAGAGGCAGCTCCGGGCAGCCCCGCTGCCGCCGCCGCCGCTGCAGTGCCCCGGCCCGGCCCGCTTGCTCTCACCGTCCTCCAGAGCCGCTGCCGCTTGGCACTGACGGAGGTGGCGGTGACGATGAGGTGGGAGACGGACACCACCAGCCCGAAGACGATGGCCAGCAGGGTCCGGACGGGCAGCAGCGAGTAGGAGACGAAGGTGACCAGCATTAGCTGCCACATGCCCTGCTCGGGGGCGCTGGGGGGCTCCATGCCGTAGGCACCGAGCGAGAAGGGGCAGCAGAGGAAGGAGAAGGTGAAGCTGAAGAGCAAGGTGAGCTTGACGATCTGCTGCAGCTGCGTGACCTGCAGGTACTTGACATTGGTGACGATGAAGAGGGAGAGGAAGATGATGCAGTGCACCGGGTGCGAGCCTTTGGGGATGGTCAGGCTGGGGCTGGAGAGCAGCTCCACCAGGGCCAGGCTGGCGGTGAGCACGATGAGGACAGCCAGCGCCTTGAGGGTGGACGTCTGCTCCAGCTTCAGGTTGTAGCTCTGGAAGAGAGCCTCTAGCTCCTTGCAGTCAAACTCGTCCTCGCAGGCGATGGCATCCAGCAGCAGCAAGGGAGGGGGGTCCCCTAGCCCGGCGTCCGCTCCCGCCGCCGCGGCAGCCGGCGGGGAGCAGCAGCAGTGGCAGCACTTCTTCCTCTTGGTCTTGACTTTCTGAAACGGTATTTCCTCCATGTCAGGGCCATTCATAAACCCCGGGGAAGAGATGCTCCTCCTGGCGTCCCCCGCTGCTGCCGCCGCTCCTCCGCCGCGCTGCTCATAGAAGACACGGGGGCTGCGAGCCGGAGCGGCGGCCGCGCGCCGGCCGCTCCCGCCGCAGCGGCTCCGCGGGCGCCGGGCGCAACGCGGGGCGCCGGCAAACGCCCCCCGCGGAGGCCGCCTGGGAGCCGGGGTGGCTGGGACGGCGGCAGGAGGAAGAGCCGCGCTGGTGTCAGCGTGCCAACCTTGCCGTCTTCTGCCTCGCCTGCTCGCTCGCCCCTCCACCCTCACCCTCACCCTCACCCTCACCCTCCTCCTCCTCCTCCTCCTCCTCCTTCACCTCCTCCTCCCCCTCCCCCCCGGTGCTCCGGGGATGTTAATCTCCTAATGACACCAAAACACCATCCCCAGGTTTGAGAGCAGGCAGCGGGAGGGGGTGGGGGCAGAGGGCGGGTGGAAGCGGAGAGAAGGGGAGTGGGGGATAAGCAACAGGCGGGTCTCCCTCAGATACCGCTGTCTGCAGGAGCTACGCGGAGCTGGCGGCAAACGGGTTCCCGGCATGCGGGCAACACTTGCAAAAAATAACATAAAACCCAAACGACGACACCGGAAAGAAAAAAATAAACAAATAAATACGGGAAACCCAGCCGGGGGACGGGGCTAAGCGCAGGAAGAGCGAGGCAGAGGGGCCGGAGAAAGGGCAGGAGGCAGGGAGAGGCAGGGCGATCCCCTTCCCACGTCCGAGAACATCGCACCGGGGCCGGGGAGTGATAGGCGCCTGCGCACCGCTCGCTTGGGAAGCCGGACACGTCCCCCGCCGGGGCACCGCGACACCGACACCGGACCGGGACCCCGCGGCGGCGGCGCGCCCCGGGCAGCGCRCCCCGTGCGGCGCCGTGCACCCCCGCCCCGTGCTGCGCCAGGGGCCGCAACCCGCCGGCGCTGCCGCCGGGCCAGCCTCCGCGCTTCGGCGGCTGCCCGGCAGCCTGGCGTGCCCTGTCCGCCTTCAAATCTATAAATAAATATATATATATATTTAGAGGGAGAGAGGTGAATCCTGATTCCTTTGAGAAATAAAGTCTATCTGCCTGAATAAACGCGCTGATTTACCAGTTTTGCCTCCTAGACTGTGAAGCAGTTGGAAAAAGTGCAGTGAGTTTGTTTTTTTTTTTAAAACCCACGTTTCTGTCAGCACTTCTGCCTGTCTGAGAGTACAAATCAGTCAGGGGTTGTGGACAGCCACTCTTGTGACAGGAGTTAATTATCATCCCACACAGAATTGCACTCGGTGCCTCATCAAGAACACGAGTTGTGAGTTTGCTTGTTCTGAAAAAAAACTTTCAGTGCTGCCTATAGTGCTACTACTCCACACCACTACTGCCACATTGCCACCCAAGAATACAGCACAATATGATTTTCTGTAAGCACTGCATCTAATTTTGACACTATGAGCCTGATCCCAAACTCACCAACACTAGAGGAAGGACTCCTTTACTTCTGTGGGCTTTGGATCAAGCATTTGTAAGGAACACAGTTAGGAAAGCATAGAGGTAGAACACTTTCACAAATTATGGAGGTAGATAACAAGGGGTTTTTCGAAAGTACTGTAGGAATACTTTCCAAAATCCAAGCAGAATCCTACTGCCATGGGTATGTTGAAGACCTAATTGCTGATTTTTGTGTTACCAAAATCAGAAGTAAGATTCTGGTTCCTGATCTGAGCTGAAGAGCCTTAAGACCAGCAGCAGGCAGGGCTTCTTTAAAATTTGTTACAGCTATGGAAGACAATCATATTTCAGTTCTGSATAGTAAAGTAGTGTTAAATAAAAACTCTGATACATGATCTAAAGCAATATAGTTTTTCACGTTAATATTTTAGCATTTTATGTTAATTTTAGCCCTCCAGACTTGGTATGTAATTGTTCTTTTAAACTTGTACGGACCTCATTAGGAAAAGGGAATGAATTAACATTGCTGGAGTTCGTGTGTTACAGACTCAAAATATTTCATGTTTGAGGCAATGATTGTCACTTACTCTGTGTTCATGCGACACCACTCACAGTGGGTTCCTAGTCTATGAATTAGTCCCTCAGGCAGTGCAGAACTGTAAAAATAAAGAGTTAAAATTTAGTTTTCTGTAAACAAACTCCCTGAGGAAGAAAGTAAAGGATTTGGATTTGCTGACCGAAGTGCTAGAGACAGGAAGAGATATTTAATTGAAATGAAATGWAATGTAACAAAAAAGGCTTCCTCTACTTTGCAGTATTTCCATTGTGTTTGGAAAGCTCTGAAAATACATCTCATTGTTCATTTTGGTGCATAAATTCCCCTCAGTCACACAAGTTTTAGGCAGATACACACTGTTGTATTTTCACCTGTCCTTAGCTTTCTTCTGAGCTTATGTATCCTGAGGGACAAATTAGTATTTTACCTCTCACACCGTATAAGAGGTGGCACCTAGTTGCCCAGCCCCAGGAACAATCTTCTGAAAGAGCTGTCATGCTAATAGTTATCATTTCTTTCTTCTGGCTCTCCACTTGCTGCTGGGAAAATTGAAGGGGCGTAATTCTCTACAAGACACCATGTGATTTAGAATATTTTCCTGCTTCTTACACGCTCAGGTTCGATGCAGCAGAGAAGGTCCATATGTAGGAGATGTATACATCTCCATTCTCATCAGGTCAAGAGAAAGCAGCGAACTGTTGAAGCTTCATCTTCCTTAGACACTGTAGGAATATGGAAATGCCACACAGTGATTAATGGAACTCTTCCATCCTTTATACACTGTTTCACATCACAGGGCAAATATCTTGCCTTAGCCTGCACAGTGAAGAGCCCAATTTGTACTACCTGATAGCACAAATATAGAAGAGGAACCTGAAAACCTGTCTCTGAAACAGAAATGTTCTTAAAACAAATAACCAGCTGCAAAACTGCTGGACTGCACTTGACACAGGGCTACATTTTCTGACCAAACTCATCTGATACAGATAGCAGCAGTCTGGTTGGGGTTTTGTGAACTATGAACAACTCTTTGTGGTCTGTACTGCACTTCCAGTTCATTTCTAAGAAAAATACGTGGTTGGTTTTGATATATAACGCCCTTAAAGTTTTGGATGTTGGCCAGATCCAAGCCAGTTCTTCCTGTTGAGTGCCCTTGCATTTGTAACCAGAGACCACTCTGGGAATAAGTGTAGTACTGACAGGAAGGCACAATTAGAGCCCAACTTTATCACCTTTTGCACTGCAAAATCTGTTTTTTCAGCCTTTTCCTAAGAGGCAAGCTGACATGGTTCTTTGAGTCACCAGAAGTGGAAAACATTTCTTTATGGAGAGTTGGGCAGTATATGGATCTAAGTTACACTGAGCATGATACACAGCTTTCTACATTTTACTGGACCTCAGAAGCAGTCCTGAATTAGTGTCACAACTCAGAGTTTCAGAATCTCTACTTTTAGTTACCTTTTCTGTATAGATTATCCATTTGATAATGATTTAGTCTTCACTCTCTAATCTATTCTATTTACCTAACTTCATTACCTGCTTTTTGTATCTCTTCCTCACCTCCAACAGTTTCAAACACTCACTGCCTGATGCATTTGCTGGAGATCATCTTTATTCACAGTTAGTATTGCCTACTTGAAACAAAATGCCATGCTCTGTCATCCAAGACAGGGATACAAATCTTTCTCCTCCTCATCCTCTCTGACAGCAAGAGTAAGAACACCGCATAAAGCTACTGAGAAATTTCTGCAGACTCATTCTAGCAGGTGCAGCTTGTTAATGCCACCACAGAAACAGAGAGGTCTGTGTGACCCTCTGGTAAGAGGAAAGCAGCAACATGGGCAGGACAAAGAGGTCCTTCTGAAAATGGTAGGAATTGTCTGGCTTAAATCTAAAGATTCAGCTGTTTTCCCCCTCTCCTGGCTCTTTGAAATATATTAATTACTGTTTTAGATTTTAAGGAAAGCCAAAGCTTGGAAAAGGGGAGAGTTTGTCCTTTTATATCACACACACATTTTGTTTGGATCAGTACAGGAACTCCCTTCATTCACATTTATATTTCAGGAAATATAGACTGGATTCCAGTAAGGCTACTGAAATACTGTTTGAACAGATCTCAAAATCATCATACTAACCATTCTTTAAAATTAATTTTAAAGTTTGATTTATGTTGCACATATTCTGATGAAGAACAAATGACAAAGATATCTCTGTTACATACCACTTCCACAGATAGACAACTTTTACCTGCAAGTTTGAATTTACCTAACTAGAGAGTTTGTACCACAAAGCTGAAACAAACTTTCACCAGCAACAAGTGAAAAATCTTACAGCACCTACAAGTTCAGCTGTTAGGAAACATTACTGTTTAACCTCAACAGGGTACTCCAAAATATCTTCTTGGTTTCAATTTTGCCTTTAGTGCTTCTTCCCACAAGAACAAGTTTTAAGGGATAAGCAGTTACCTAAGGCACCCAGAATAGACTTCAGTCTTTCAAAGGTAAATTAGGTTATAATACCAATCACTCAATGAGGAACCTGTTCCTTAGCTTCTGCCCAGGTCTAACAACAGCACTTTTGCTCACTCATTCTCCTTTGGACCACATAGCGTTTCTGCACTCAGACTATTTTAATCATTATTTTATCTGTATAGGAGTCTATTTAATTGTGTAATCTATCAGAGACAAAAAAAAATATTTTCAGATTAGAAGAGAATTACTTTAAGGGCTTGACCTCAAGTCACTAGTCAGACAAGACTGCTGCTGAAGCAAATGGCAGATTTGACTGAAAAATAATATGTTTAAAGGGGCTAATTTGCCAGCAGAAAATGGGGATGGGTTTTCTCCAGTTCTCTGCTGAACAGAGAGTACAGACAGTAAGAGCATTTGAATCCTTTACCTCTCTCTTCTATTCTAAGCCTTCCAGGAGAGCATGAGACTTCTGTGACCTACTGAACTTCTATATTAATACTAATGAATCTCTCCAGTGAGCAAGCAACATGCTTTTCAGCCAGCACGAATTTATGGCAGGTCAGCTGGATCCTTCCAGCCTTTGACAACTCATTCATCTCCTCCATCAGTACTGCATCAACTCTGATTTATCTATTCTTCATCTAAAATTAGAGCTGTCCAAAGACTATCAAATGGGCAAAATTTCAGGGGGTGAGGAGGCTGGTGCATTTTTATGAGGAATTCACTGACCATTTCTTTTATAGTCTCTCGTAAACAATGGCTCTGTGCTGCTTCCCCAAATACCACTTGCTCACCTGGCTATGCTTCTGTTTCATCACCCCTCGCTGCCTCCTCCCTGTTGCCTCAGAGAAATCTGAGGATTTTTCCTTCATAAGTCTGTGGAAACAACAAAGAAATGACACAAAGAGGTTTCAAAGCTTCTTCAAAACAGTTTGATTCTTACTTTGCCAAGAGCTATAGAACAGTGCTATATATTGATTAAGAAAACTAACAAAATAACAGGAAAGATACAAAACAGAAATCACCAACCACCTGCAAAAGCTACACAGCACTTAGACCATCTACTTTCAGCATTTCATTTTAGATGCATAAGTTAGAGCCTACTCTTTTTTCAGTGGAGAATAGTAATAGCAAGAGTAATAGCAAGAGGGTGCGATGCAGCAATTCTCAGGTCACAGAATCGCAGAATCACCGTTTGCTATGACTATTCTTGTACATCCTCATGGTGCAGTGCAGACCCAGGCAGACATACCAGCTTGATTACTAAGAATCATAAAGCTGCATGTTACACGGCCTTGTACCTGTGTAACAGTTTACTAGCTAAGGCTTCATACTATGCTAGCATGGCTGTGCAGTTACCAGGTCTGGAGACAGCTTTTTCAGTGCTGCCTTGGGGATCTTTGCATGCAGTCTGGAGACTAGAAATAACACATGCTAGCCTGCAGCACCTGACAACCTTTTCCCTCCTTTCCTTTCAGTAAGGCAAATCTTTCAACACATTGGTATCTTTGGAATCACATTTTCATCCAAGGCTAGGATGCAGCCCAAGCATTTGTGTTTGAATGTTCGTTTTTAATACAGCTATTACTTTACCTTTCCTCCTCCGTTTGCTTAACAAACTCTTTCTCAGCCAATTCCACAGTGGAAACAATAAGCACAATTATACAAAGCTGGACCAGTTCTCAAACAAAATACAAATATTTTTGAGTTCCCAGCAGTTTTCTTCTGCAAGTACTTTTGGAAAACCAAGGGAAGGAAAACCATCCCAATCCTTCTCCCCAACACCTCAGTACTCATCCATGCAATAGTACAATGATGATTTCCCAAACTAGTTAGCAAATTTGGTACCAGTTTCCATTATGCAGGTGATCTGATTGACCACGGCAGCCTTAAAAATCCCTTAGCCATAAAATTATACTCATTAAAAGTAAGACCACAGAGAAGAAAATATTTTTCATCTCCTTGCTTCCAAGTCAAGCATTCAATTCTCATTTTAGGAGTTCAGCAAAATGCCCAGTATCAGGGTACTAGCAATGTTTGACAGCCTTATAAGGCTCTGATCCTGTTCCATGAAATCAAGAAAAGTTTTGATACTGAGCATAGCTAAATTAGCCTTGGTACTAGAACCATACTTACTTTCCCACAGAAGCTCTCTGCTCTTTTTCATATTCATATTGACATTTGCTAAGGTAAGAGTATACTTCTGTACTGATCCTATAGCATTTTTTTTTGCCTAACAATATGCTATTTGGATGTACTTGAGAGTGTGTGCAAGGACAAGTATCTTGCTTAGTGTAATTCTTTGAACATTTAAAAGGAAAAGTCAAGAGGTAAGCAAAAATAAAGGTAGGAACTATAGCTGAATTTCAGTGTTCACAGCCATATTTCATCCATTTTCATAAAATAGACATTAAATAGTAATTCATATACTGGCCAGATCTGGTCTACTCTTATTTTGCCATCTCAAATTTGTTCTGCACACATATTCTTAAAACAGTTATGCTGAAGTTTGGTATTATTATTTATGAACTGAAAGTTTTTGTAAGCAGCTTTTTTTTTTTTTAATTAAGGCTATCAGTTCCTTAAGTTTTTCTTCTCCTGTGTATGTTTTCCTTTTCTCAAGTTTTCACTCGTGGTATTATTCAGGACGTGATCTGCTATTACTTTCCATCAGAGTGCATTCACTAGCAGTTCTGTCAAATAGCTTCTTCAAGTGCCAGACCTGGGACTTCCTTCTGGACTTCTGATTTGTGTAGAACTCAACACTGATTTTATTTGGGAGTTTTTCTTGAGTAAGGATTATGAAAGCATGCATATTTTCATTTGCTGAGCCTCCTGTCAAAGAGTGAAAAGTACATTGGTAATGTGAGTTTAACAATAACAACAAAAAGTAAAATAATTACAGATAGTTCTCACTGGAAGAAAAGTTTGCTCTTTTTATACTAATTCTAGTGTTTCCTGATAACTATAAAACTAATAATAGCTTCAACACACAGCATCCTACAGACAATCAGTGTGTTCTCTACCAGTTGCTACTATCAGTCTATCAGTAGGGTGTAAACAGATATTTTGCTTTTTTGTGCTTTGCTTTTTTTTTTAAATAAACCTAAGCAAACAACTGCGCAAAATGTTGAGAATTTTAAATAAAAATCTTAATGATGCCTTTCAATTAAAAAGCTAAGCTTGTCACAGAAGGTTAAGCTTTGGAAGACACTTACTAGTGATTTATCTCTTCCAGTGCCCCCTTGCAAGTACCACACAGACAGTACCCAGAAACTGGGTATATCAGCTTTCAATTGCTATTCCACTTGATCTTTACCAAGGGCCAAGATTCCATCTATTTTATATCTAATCTATGTAATGAGATTCTTCACATAAGTCCTGCAACAGGTAACAACTAATTAGGTCAAATTAACAGCACATATGTTACTGGTTCTATTTTGAGTTTAAACCCTCAAGACGAAGCTTTAAGGTAACAACTGCTGGACTGCTCATATTAAAAGACAACTTTATGTTGTCTGTGTTTACTATCTCTTTAGTCAGACCATTACTCAATATTAAAACAGATTTCCACTAGCTTTCAATGCTATATTTATTCTTTTGTCATTTGTGCTCCCCTTTCATCCTAAACAATTTGCATAAATCCACATAATGCTATTTAGCTTATGTCCCCATTGTTACTATAAATAGATGAACTGGAAATTCAGCTTAGTAAAGCAACTTAATTTTTTTCTTGTCTCATTCCTTCTTCCTGCTTACACTCTGTGTGTGGGTGTGTGTGTGGGTGTGTGGGGGGGGTGTGTGAAGGTGTGTGTGTGTGTGAAGGTGTGTGAAGGTGTGAAAGAGAGACCGTACGCTCAAAACAAATATTAAGCAGTAAGTAAGTGTTATTGATCTTATTAATGATTAGCGGAAGCACAGAATCTTTTAAGCTAACACAGAAGTAGTAGCCCTAAGAATAACCCTTAATATTATCTCTGTGTGTGTGTGTTAAGGGGGTAAAATTTAGAGAAATAGGCTTTTTTTTTTTTTTAAAGACAGAAAAGGGAAACGGTTTTCCTTACATAAGACAAGCTGAGAGTAGTTGGGTAATGATCTTACTAAAATTACATCTAATATCCTTCACACACAACCTTCCTTTTGTTTTGGTGTTTTCATTTGTTTGCTCAACAACCTGTTTGCTTATCAGGCAAGTTTCCATTTGAAAATTAGGTTGCTTCTTTAAAACTCTACAGGAGAAACTGAAAATCTAAATGGCTTGAAACAAAATAAAAATGACATTGAGATTTTATTTTAAATGTAAACTTTTTTTCCCTCATTGATTTTTGTTTGCAAAAAATCACAAAAATGCATTAGTTTAGATATAGCTCTGCATGCCTAAAAAATTAATTGTATATTTGGAAGGGCTATTTTTATGGCACCTTAACAGTTAATCCCTGCAAACACTTCCCCTCCTCGGTGCTGGTAGTGTTTTATATTATAGAGATGATCTAAACAGATTTTACCATTGTTTTTTCACTCCAGACTGCATATGTGCATCTATTATAGACTGGGTTTTATCCCCTTGGCCTGAAATACATCTTCCTTYCCCAAACAAGGTGAAAGGCTGTTTTTCCTCGCCTAATCCTGATTAGCAGGACAGCCGCTGCCATAGTCTGGGTGGTTTAAATATTCCCAGGAAGTGGGAGAAAGGTTGGCACCAGATTAGCTCAGGGGTGTCAGGTGGCGCCACGGGGCCAGGGCTTTTTCCTGAAGCATTTCCAAAGGATTTTAGGGAAAGAAAGGCAATGCTAATATTAAAATAATAAAAGAAAAGGTAGGAATGTTCAACTACCCTCACAGCGATCCAAGCCATGTTTATTTGTGCGAGGACATTTTGGAGTTTCAGACAGCCCTTGAGGTCATCTTCTGGCCCAGCGCTGACCTCCCACTGAAACGTGGGGCAACCTCCCACCCGCCAAGCCCAGGCGCTGCCCCGTGGCTCCCTGCCATGAACCCTACATCGCCACCGTCAGCTCTGCCGACCCCACTGCCCAAACAACACCAGCTGGTTTTGGTGGAAACTATTCCTACGGTGTTGAATCCAGAAGGGGCTGGAGTCAACGGGATACTTTCCATTGACTCTGCTGGGGTTTTATGTCTGCCCTGTAACTTTTAGCCCTTCACATCCTCTCTGTGTGACCGAAGAGCCTCTGAGCAGGATTCGCAGCAGCTGCTATATTCAGCAAGGTGCTGCCTAAGGTCAGCGTGTCCATAAGATAGTGCTTAGACTCACAGGTGAATGCTGAGGACAGCTGCGCTGTTGGCTAAGCACCCAAAATTCTCACTTGTAGGTAATTCGCCTTTTTTCCCCCAAGAACGACAGGGGACTCTGTCTTAGTGGGAAGAGGGAGTCATGATAATCCCCAAAGTGGCAGGAGTAGGATGTAGGACACTCAAGCTCCGTGCCCCGATACACGTGAGGGGACTGCAAACCCCTCTGGGGCTACCCCACTCCGCAGGGCAGGTTACTTTATGTGCAGCAACCACCTCCCCCGCTCTCTCCGCTGCGTAAAAAAAAAAATCCAGCATGCACTGAATTGAAGGAAAAACAGGTTGGGCAGTAAGAGATCTGCCCCAATACACATTTATCTGTGGTATCTAATGCCTGCAAAATACAAAACTGTCACTGCATTTTCTAATAAACCTGACCCTGTAGGGGTTAGCTGTATTACAACTTCTCATGGGATTAAAGCAACAGTTAGAAAAACAACTAGTTTTGAGATGCTGGCTGAGCATACCCATGATCCGGGTGACAAAAAACAAACAAACAAACCAACCAACCGACCCCCTCAATTCTGTCAAAATAGGGTAGTTCTGAGAAAACAGGTGAAAACCTGTAGGAAATAATATACCAAAAAGAAAAAAAGCTCTGCAAATGTTGGCACTCCAGGATTATGCTGCTGAATAGGAGGTTTGAGGATTGCAATTTGTATTTAGGTTCTTAAATTGGTCAACTGCACCATTTGTGGGATCTGACGCAGAGCGTGAAAATTTGTGTGCATGAACACAGAAAAAAGAAAAATGACTATGTGCACTATCAAAGCTGACCTTCTACAGAGACTTTGAAAAATTCTGTCAGGAAATGATTTCATACCATAGTTTTCAAAAGTTTTCATGTGTAATGATCTCATTTTATAGCCTTTGTACCTTGCACAGAAGCAAGCATTATTTCCTCTTTTAAATATATTATGATTTATGCAACTTGCTGATTGACAATATTATTTTTCCCCATTTTTAATCATTCATATGACTAAACTAACAACCCAATTGAAAGAAAGGAAATGTTAACATCATGAGACACTAGTCAGCCAACAGATCTGCGCAACATTTGTTTTGGTTCAGCACCATCCTTGTGTGTGCTCCATAGCTCCATGTACTTGACTTCAGCGAAACTCTTCACAGACCCTTTTACACAAAAGATTTTTTTTTTACCTCATATGATATCTCAATTACACACAGGAGATGAAACACCTTTCTAAAATTTCAGTATTTGAAATGGATCAGCCTGGGCTTTTAAATAGATTCTCAAAACGAATTTATCATCAAGGGAATTTTTTTTTAACATAAGGATTTTTATGCATACATTTATGGTAATGAGTACAAGCTATTATGCCTGTCACAATACAAAGCAATTCAGCTGGTATTATTTTCATAAATATTTAAAAGTTGGCACACCTACAGTGTAGGCTAGGGGTATTCTAGTACAGTCATAAAAAAAAAAAAAAGTGTGTGTTCTTCATCTAGACCCACTTGGTTAAAATAGTAATGAAGATGAGGCACTTGGGCTTTATTTTCAGTTAACAGGTTAAACTTGTTTAGAGATAATTAGAATGAAAACCTAAGACACCTTTTCTTCATTGCATTTTTCATATAATTTGACTAGATCAGCTTAGTCACTTCTGGTCTGGAACAAGTTTCCCTCCCACAGTGTAAACACAGTCTATTTGAGAATACATACCACATCTCCCAGGAGACTGCAACCAAGACCCAACTGATGACTCCAATTAGTGAAGACAAAAGAATATCGCATTTAGTATCCTGTATATTCAAGGGTGAGAACAACAACGGGCATACCTGGGATACGTAACGTCTCATCATTGCACAATCCTGCGGACGGAAATGTAAAATATATGTGGAAGGACCAGTTCAAGGAGATGGCTCCAAAAGAACTCTCTTTCCTAGGGTTTAAATTTGTCCAAAAGTAGTGTTCAGTATTAGACCTTGCTTTTCCTTATCACTTGACTTGTAAACTTCATCTGGCCAGATTTGTTGTAAAACATACTTTTTTTCTGAGACAAGAGTAAAGAATATAGGTTTTGGAGTCTTTCAGTTACTTTTCTGGGTGTCGTCCCTTATAGGCCACATAACTTGCAATGGCCTTGGACAGGACCTGAAAAACTATTTTTAATCACAAAGGCATACCATGTCAATAAATGGAGTAAGTACTTTGTTCTGTTCTTCCAATTGTTCTGGTATCATTGCTGTCTCCTGTAGGGAATTAGAATAGTATGTTGGGAGCTTTTGCCAGTGGAACAACCTTATGTATATTTGATGCAGTTGCTAACTGGCATTATGCTTATTATTTGTGAATCATTGAAGCTTGCATCTGTTTCCTGTAGCTGGGTTTTGGGCCTAAAGGTTTATTTTAATGGCCCATTAAATTCCCACCTGGCTATTTTGTTGCTGACACTAATTTCTATTCGTGTGTTTCATCTGTAGGTTTTTTAAGGCAGGTAAGAGTTCATAGTCCTTTCCATAATGCACTCTAAGACATTGTGGCTGTTATTAATTTAAAATAAACAAGGAGTCCATGGCAATAAGCAGCTATTTTAAGGTAGTAAAAGGGTGGTATTCCTCTATGTCCTTTGCTTCTGCATCTAGAACTCATGAGATAAAAGGGTGACAAAAAAATGCAGCTTCTTAAGAATGATGTGAAGTACCAAAGACAGCAATAATGAACTTTGTATTTATAATCTTGGAGAAATGACGGAGAATGTTGCTTACTTCTTGTACAAAAATCTTAGCATTAAACTATGGCATTATGGCAGTTATTATTATTAGGAGGAATTGTATTCTCATAATACCAAAAATAATACCATAAGGAGGTTTAAAATTTAGTTGTGCAAAGTTCTGTACAAGTATGTTGCATAATAATCTCCTTCCTGAAGCATTTATAGTTGAAATAAACAAGACAGATGGAGTCTATAGAAGATAAAGGAAATGCCAAATACAAGAAAATGTTTAAGGAAGAATGCTTTATAAATTGCAAGGAAATTTTCAGAATATGTTTCATCTGCAAGCAAACTCAATTTCCTGATTTTGTTTTTCTAACAAAAATCATTTCTTCAGTTCAGAGCAATTGCTTATCGGGTACACCTTACCAAATGAACTATGGCTGATTCTCAGCTGTGGCTTTGCAATGGCTTTTCTTCATGTACAAGTTCACTTTCTCTTGTGTTACTTGCTAGGAAAATGCTCCCCCTGTCTCACTAAGCATGTTATGCAAACTACTCAATCACATGTCAAACAGCAAATGTGTGTATTTTCATTTTTCAAAATTTAGTCGTATTTCCAAGCTATTCAACCACATATTTCCTGGCATACTTTTATCTGGTCACACAAGTAGTGCCCTGGAAGACCATTGGTAAGCCATCTAATCTGTGACTTATCAGAAGCACAACATGGTGAAATAACCACAACAGTGGAAAATGTAATGGCTGAGTCAGGAGCTACATCCAGCTTCCCTGTTCACAGCACTGGTTAGGCTACACCTCATCTGAAAATATTACTTTTCACAACTGTGAACGGACACTAAACATAAATAAAGAAGTATAGTAATGTTCATAGCATCAGCAGTGCACTGGGTGCTTAAGCAGCAAGATGGATCCCTAAAGACTTCAAAGTCTATATAAGCAATATTCAAGCATGGGATTTATGAAAGCAATCTCATTTAACCTCTGTCTATTCCTGTTCAGTCCTCACCATGCCTAACCTCTCCAGTCACTTGGGTAAAATAATTATTCAGAATATATACCATTATCGTTCATCTCCTCCACCCTTAACCCTGATCCATTTACCTTTTTCTATATGCAGCTAATCTTTAACATTTTGCAAGAGGTATTTCTCTGTTAACATAATTGATCCCCCCCTTTTTTTTTTAAATCTTAGATGTTCGCTATTCCACTTGAGATCAACATTTCAATAGTGTTTGGACCAAAAAGACTGTCAGCACCAGCTCAATAACCATGCACATGGCAATAGTTGTGCTCACATCCTTATCTGAGAAGAATGCACTGAACTTGCTATTTCCGGCTGCACATAATTCCCCACCTCCAAGGTTTATACCCATTGGTCTGCCAAATTAGTGCAGAAAGATATACCTGCAAAAATCTAGTTATCTTTGAAGAGAAGATCAAGGTTCTCATTCTTTGAATAATGAGTAACTCTCTCAACAAACTATCAAAAAACTTCTCAATGTCAAGTTCTATAATACTAACCAAACTAGAAATCAACACCGCCTAAAATACAGATGGGAACAGTCCTGAACATTCAAGCACCATTCATGCAAAATTTATGCAAAACTTGAATTTGCATGAAGCTGGAAAATGTAAAAAAAATCCCAACTCAGGAAGAACATGATCTTTAAAAATAACATTTAGGAAAAATCTTTTCAGTGATTTGGAAAGGTTTTGAATCAGACCTAGAGAAACCACCATGCTGATACCTTCTCAAGGGCATCTGGAAGCATCAGAAGGGAGCTTCTCAGGAAGACCAGGAAGAAATCCAAAAGGTTTCAACATTAAAGGAGAGTATATATTCAGTCTRAGAAGTTTCCAAAAATATGAAAAGCATCGTTAACAACTGGAAATCACAGGAAAAATACCTCTCAGTTGGGAGAACAATTGATATGAAAGGAGGAAAAAATAATACTCATGAAAACAAAGGGTTTTTAAAGAAAAAATGTGTGTTGGCATTGTCAAAATTGTATGAAGCTACTGAAGAAGAAGTAAAGACACTGCACTGTTGACTTGCAGTCTATGAACTTAATTAACTGGATCTCTCATCAGATTTTAATTTGGAAATCAAAGGAGTTCATCCTGTCTACACACAGGAGATGCTTACCGTGCATTGAAGGACACAAACTCATGAGAGGTAATTGTGAGAGAGATGACTCTGAAGACAAGAAAGTGCCCTATTATAGTATAAAAAAAAAATCAAGATATATTATATACAGTGACTGCAGGACATTATTTTTACAGTGTGCAAATGTTCTACACGTGACAGACTGCCTGTACTTCTTTATCACAGACAAAACAACCCACCATGCTCTTTTCTCCATGCCATTAGATGAAATACCAAGGGCAAACTCTTCAGCTTTTGGAAACACTTGTATTCATACTTGGAACCAAATTTGGTCTAGTAGCTCCATCACTGAAAATCTTCTAGAGGTATCTTTTGTTTTTAACCAAAGTAGGCTTCAGTTAGTTTAAGAGTAGCATTACTGGGTGACTGCTTGACCCTAGTTGCCTGGAAAGTGGTATTTGAGGAAATAGGGAGAAAAAGATCTGCATTGTGCCAAATTCCAAAACACATTGTTTAGATTTCCTGCAAGGATGTAAATGAAGATACATACATATATATATATATATATATATATACACACACATACATACAAATCCACGCACAATCATCACCCACCAAAAATAAAATTCTCTTTGTTGTCATAGCAAATATATCTTGGTCTTTCTCTTCACAACCTCAGGAAAAGGAACCTAGCTTTTAAATTCTGTATTACCTTCATATGCAGAACTGATTTCATTTCTGATGCTTGGGTAGGAAGCAACTTGGCCAAAGTCAAGGAACTGCTTTGTCTCTGCTGACTGAATTTCCTTTCCTGTTGATACAGCATCTGTATTTCATAACAAGGTTTTCTTCACCTCTAAAGCTTCTTTTAAATGGAATCTTCCAATATACTTTTCTCACTGGCTCAAGAGAAAAACAGACATATTCCTAAGAACGTTTTGGGCTCAGAGTTCACCTGCAGACCAAAATGGAGACATTTTCATTTCTAAAACCAAATAATCTAATCACCATCATAACTAAATATCTGGTGTATACTGCTGCTTTCTCTTCTGTTCCTGCTATGTCAAGCCATATGACTGCACTGTCATAGGAATAGGTGTTACCATCTGATATTACACAGGTGTGAATGCATTATTCCTTTAAAAATCACTTTTTTGAACTTTGAGGTAATAGGAAACACCGTAACTGCAAAGGTAGTAAATATAGCAAAAACAACAAGATATCATGAATATCCAGAGAGGTTTGGCCACATTTGCTTAAAGAAGTAAACAAACTAAATGTGATAAAGTAATTTAAGTCCTCAAAATAGTACAGCAAAACCAACAACTTTACTGCATATTATCTAAGGCAGATATATTTTAAAAAGGCATTTATTTTCAGGGACAAATATAATAGATGGAAGTTAGCAGATCTAAATTGCAATTAAGTGCATAGAGTTTTTACTGAATTTGAGGTAGCAGAGGCTGGTTGGGACTTCAATCATATCAATTTACTTTCCTTTGCAGAATGTTGCGCTACAAAATAATAGACTGTAAAGGAAAAAGAATAGATAAAAATCAGAAACATGCTGTTTGTGTTATAGTTGGTAAAACAATGCTCCAGAGCCTAATGGCAGCAGACAGGGCCTGTAAATCTTGTCAAATATAATAAAAAGCAAGAATATAAAGAGAGATGTGAGCAATCAGTTAGAGTAGGCTTAGGTCATACATACTTTAAACTACTTTAAATAATGTTATCTAAATGTCTAAACAATATTTCCAGCTTAAGTTGCCTTCCGAATATTAGCTTGCAGCAGCTAATATTCCATTAGAACCAATAGGAGGATTCAATTAGAATACTAGTTTAGTAGAAGGAAAAAAAAAAGAAAGTGATTTCAGATAAACTACCTTCCTTTTTCCATGTCTACACTGTTTAGAGTCAAGTACCATTTTCTTGGCAATTATTAAAGGCAAAATGGATGCAAAACATGGGCTAGAATGATTGAGTAAGCAAGAGTGAGGTTTCCCATACAAACTCACACTGAATAATATCTTCCAGTGAAGCCTGCAGGTTTCATTGCAGTCAGTTGCAACGTGACTGAGGGAAGAAAGAATTAGAGAATCTGGTCTTTTTCAGGCACTGAAGGAACAGAAGGACAGACAGCAGAATAAAAAGCACAACAGTTTTTAGAAACAGTGTCAATACCGCTATTTTGCTCTTATTATTATAGTTCTTATAAACACACAGTGTTTTGAAAAATCAACCAATCTTCTTCCTATATGGATAAGCTAAGACACTGGTAGGGGGAGTGACATTACCCTAAGCACTTGCTAAATGCTAGAAATCTAGGAACAGAAGAAATCTTACTATCCTGTCCCCTGAGTCACTTGACATAGGGAAAGCCTATACTTAATGTATATAGAGGAAGTAACTGACTTGATTTAAAGTTCTGGATATAGGGACAAATATTTTTAATTTCATATTCTGTGATTTTTTTGAGTGGCCAGCTGCTGCCTTATCTTTCTCTGCATTCCTTCAACGTTAAAAAAACCCCCTCAAACTGCTGCACTACCCGCCCCCCCCGCATCTCAGCTTCCATATCTAGTTCAACGTCACTTACCTGCTTCACATAAATGCTCCCTATTTCTATTAATTCATATGCACACATACCTTTGCCAGAAGCAGCAATCTGGAAACTGTGCTTATAAGCAAGCACAACACAAGCAAAGGGCATGTAGATCTATGATGGGATCTATCACAGACAAGCAGAGTAATGTGAAAGATGATTCATGCCACTTTTACTGTGTGCTTTCACAAGTCTACTATGAGCTATTCAGGGAAAGGCAGAAAAATTTAAGTATATTAATCTTTGGACACTGTTATTTGACTCTGATATAATGGCAACTCTTAAAATGCACTCATCGATATTTATTACTAGCAATAAAGAGATAGTTTAGCTTCCTTTTCTGTACATGCATACAATTACATGAAAACTATCAACAGGGATCTATCCATGTCTTTTATTCTAGCTCATCTCTGGAACTTCAGACAATAAAGCAGCCTCTCTTCAGAACAGCAACTTTTTTCCTTTGGCACAAAGTTCATTATGGTACTATTTGATCAAAATTGGATGCATCATATAATTAAGAGACAACATATTGGCTGGATTATTCTGTACGAATTTCTCAAGATATCAAAGACTGACAGCTTTCAYATTCATGATCTGTTGATGAATACAGCAAAGGGATCAGCATATATTCCTCCCAAAAAGATTTCTCCTCCTTTTTTATAATAATTTTTGTAATCAATATCCTTCCACAATCCACAAACTCTTTTTTCTTCCATTTTCTTTTCCTTCCCCCTCCTACACACACAGTTTGGTGAACTGGAGAATGAAGTGGTCTTTCCCCTCCCAGTTGTTTACTTTTGATGGTGCCTTGAAGGCCTGTCTGCTCAGGACTCGGCAACTGGAGTGTTGTGTTGGTCTTGCCAAAGTCAGGGGAGTTCTGCCACTGGCTTCCAAGCTGTCAAGATCTTACACCTTGACTTTCTTCCTTAGAAAATTCCCTACTGCTGCTCTGACTGTACTTAGAAGGTAAGGCCAAACCAGAAAAAAGGTCTTATTTGGCCAATATATTGGCATATAAAAAACTGACCAAATCAGATGTCCTCTTGATATTTAAAGCTTGGATTGGCTTCTCTCGATTCCTGTTGAATCTGTTTGAGGAAGAAGTAACATCACAGCCAGAAGTAAACATTGCAGTCAGAAGAAAATCAACAGACTAACTTGCCCATGCTATTGAAAATAAATTCCCAAGCTGTAGCTCCTGGGGCTACAGCACATACAATAAAATTATATGGCAAAGGCCATTTTGACTCACTAACATGAATACATCATTTATGTATTTGCACTGGCAAATATCCATGTTAAAAATCTGGCACAGCTTCTCCATTGAAGTTTCTAAATCTTAACTGAGTCAATAAAAGTGAAATATATTCCTAATGTTATGATCTCTATAATTTTAATAGTTTATCTAGTAGCAAAACAGGCAAACTGACCTTTAAGAATAGAGTCAGTGACATCAGGGAAGAGCCAAATTATTGCAGAACTAATTTGGATTTCAAACTCCTGTCTTCTTTTCTCTCTTTGTTTTCATTAATGAAAACTGTAACTTCTGAATCTTAAAAGATGCTCATTTTGTCCAGCCAGCCTCGCTGTAGACTAGAAAGGAGCAGGGGTACACATCTGGATTTTGCTGGGACTTTTAAACACAGTCTGAAGCAACAAAAGACAACTCTGCACATGGGTTCAATTAACTGTCTGCTGACATAGCTACAGGTGTTGATGGTGGCTCAAATGAGATGGTGTTATATCACTTTATCTGATGATGCACAGTTGACTAGCAGGTTGGAAGAAACTAGTAAAATGTCATACAGCTCATCTTTAGAAAGGATGATGCGAAAATCACAAGGCCACATCAAAAGCTACAAGTTCTCTTCTGATGCAAGCTGATGGCCTCCTTCCACAACGGATTCACAGTGGCCCCCTTTTCTTTCAGTCTTACATGAGCTGAAGAGCATTTCATTTTGTGTCCCTAGAGGCAGTGAGTTGCAAGAAGTGCCTTTGGGAACTTCCATGACTTGGAGAGGCAGTGCAGCTGGCACTTCAGAAAAAACAGATTAGGAGTTGCAGTTGCCTCACTGATTTTCTCTGTATCCTTATGCTTTTTTAGTTAAAATCCTTTGTATGTTCAGAGTATGGACACTACCTCAGAGAGGCTGAATCTATACCCCTTCATAGGCAGGCTGTGCCTGTGCTGTTCTCTTCACTCAGCTTGCCTCCTGTGCACAAAGCTGTAAACACAGGAAGCCTGCAGACAGCCTGTCCAGGAGAGCCTGGAGACATCTAATGGCAAAGCTTGCTCAGGCTGCAGGGTTGCTGCTTCAGATGTTGGAAAAATAGGCACTCCAGATCAACTTGAGCTTATGCATCTACAATTTCAGGATGAACTGGAATCACGCTAAGTATTCAAAGGTGGATGATGTGTCTGGTCATGGAAACAAAGCTTCCAATCAGCCTCTAATTTACCTCTACTCTTCTAGAGCTTTTCTACTTGCTCTATCATCCTGTCAAAAAGTGGTTCTTTAATTATTCTCAATCATGTGCAGAAGTTAAAAAAAAAACTCCCTTTTTTTTTGTTTTGTTTTTTTTTTTGACCCTAATATCTCCAGCTCCAGTGCTGTTCCCCATTACAATTAAGGGCCAGCATTTTGTTAGAATTCTTATCATCATTATTAGTAGTAATTATTTTGTAAATGTCTCCATTTGTCTGAAGTTTTATTTTGCCCTGGACATACGGCTGCATGTGTGCTTTATTTCTAAGGACAGAAACAACTTGCATCTTGTCGGCTAACAAAACAGATGTCATTTGCCTACACATTGATTACCAGTAGTCATCACATTCTGCAAAATCAATGGCACTGTAAAGATCTCTGTCCTTGGGTTTTATTTTACACAGCATAGGTACAGATTATGGGGTTGGGGGCGGGCGGTTGTTGTTTTCTTGGGTCAGTGTGCGTGTGTGTGTGTGCATGTGTGTGTCTGATTTTGTTTTGTCCTGGAGACACTACAACTTTGCATTTCTGCTGAGCACCACCTGATGACTTGCAGCATCAAGGCCATTAAGCTCATCTTACTTCACTGGCACAAGTGAAGAGATGAACCTAGACTAAAATGGTATCTGTAACAAATGGAATACTGCTATCAACAGTATATACCCAAGTTTGCACTTCAATTTTAGACACTAGCAATCAGTGTAGTTACATAGGGAGGAATTTGGTCCAGTGCCTACTGTGCTCAGAGGCACCAGAGTGGAAGTTACACCAACTCAGTTTTTCCCAAATACAAACACAGTCAAAAGGAGTATAGCATATGCATTTGACAACTCTGGAAGCAGCTAAGAGCTAGATTTGTCACTAGTCATAGATTCCTTTCTGCAAACACTTAGCTCAGCCACAGTATTCAAGCTTCAGAAACACTCTGTTCACACTGAACAAGCTCAAAGTTTAGTGGGCCAATTCTTATGGCCAGGGTTGTGTTTGCCACTTATCAACCAAAAAATGAAAATATTGGCTTTGACAATAACGAAAAGTACAAGGAAAGGTTTTAATCTAATTTCGCTGTCAAGATACCCTATCACCCTCATTTCTTCAGATACATGCTACTTAAGATAACAGTCTATCGCATACAAAATGAGAAGTATGCTTGAACTCTAAGTTTTACAGTATGAAGGGAATGTTTTCTCTTCTGACAAGAACTCAGAAGTCAGTAACATTTCCTGATCAAAATCAGTGAAAAGAGGTTACTGTGAAAGCCTATGAAATTTGTTACAAAAGTCAAGTCTTTCCTTTAAGACTTTAAAGAGAAGAAGCTGCCACCAAAAAAAAACAAAAAACAAAACAAAACAAAACAAAAAAGGAATTCTGAGAGGCCTGTGCTGCACTTATATGAGATGGGAAAGGAAATCCCGGTCTCACTCATGGTATYTTTGGATAGTTAGAAAAAAAGACAAAAGAAAAAAGGAAACACTTCACTTAAAGGGTAACAATGCTAGAAGAAATGGTTACCAAAAAAAAAAAAAAAAAGGAAAAAAGGATCATTTGAAATGGAAGTTTGGCTAGGACAGAAAATCAAAATGCTGAGAGAAAGCCCAGTTCATAGTTTGGAAAAAGGAGGAAAAGAAGTTGAAGGCAAGAGCTGAGGAAGTTTAGCCCTGAAGTTTCTGTTTAAACATAGGCCGTTAAAAAGTATGAGACATTTTGCTAGTAAACATATCATGTCATGCATAAACCACCCAGAAGTTGCAGACATTTGTAGACAAAATCTCAGCCAACTTCTGCAGCAACTGTCTAGCTGAAAAATTTCCCTGGAAGGTTCACTTATTGGCAAAGTCTACTTCTGTGCAAATGTCCCTGTCCTTAAGGGCAGGGACTGCAGTGGAGGTGAGACTCTCCACTGCACCACAGCTGACTCCTGCTTCTTCAGCTTCTTTCCCAAACTCCTAAAATTTGGAGGAACTACATGGCATTTGTCACTCATTCTGGAGTTACACCTGGCATAGGCCAACATGTAGAATCATCATGCAAAATTCAGTTCCTCAGTGTTCCACTCATTCCCCTGGGATATCTGTCTTGCATCCTCATATTCAGCATATGCTTCAGTAGGGGGGAAAAAACAACCAGTCTAGTTCATTGACATTACTAATCCACTATGACAGCACAAGCCAAGCAGACACTGACAATACCAATATGCATACCTATTCACTCAGAAAACACTCAGCAAAGAGGTTAAGGAAAGGAGAGAGGAAGAGAATTTAAGAAGGCACATTCTATATAATACARCATTAAGTATTTATCTTTGTTTTTGCGCAGTGCAGTCAACAGAATTGACATATCATTAAAATGTGTTTTCTTTTGAATACTAAATATCATTCTGTCCTCCTGCAGCCAAAGAGGATTCGTTATATGTAAAGCACTTTTCCAGTGAGTGGTACCTGCATACTGCATTCCAGCAGGTCTGCTTGGTGCAGGGAGGACTGGCATTAATGACTCACATGCAGGAATCCCTTGGGACTCTGCCAACACTATTACGTTAACCCATGATATTCCTGTTAAAGACAGCTACATTTTACTGGCTGGCGATGCATGGGTTCTACAGAGCACTGATGCCTGCTAATAAAATATATCTAGGAGCCATCTGCTTAAAAAGAACAGGCTATTGAAAGATCCAGAAGACAGTGGACCAAATTCTGTCAGCTTCTCCCCTAGTTCGCCAGCTTTACAGCTGAAATAACACAAAAGAGACAGAAAGTTGGCTTTGCTGACTCTACTGGATTAATAGAAGAAAATTCCCTAACCAACAGGAGCAAACCCAGCTCTGTGCCATACACTATGCCATACAGCCTGGACAGTTTAGCAGGGGAAGAGAGCACAAACTTTAAATTATAGCTATTTCTGGCTGTCAGAATGAGTTTGAACTGATAATCCCATATAAGGTAGAGCCCTGTGTTTCCTCCAGTTCGTACTGAGGACTAAGATAACTCAAAGCAGAGTGACACCCTCTTTGCTGTACACACAGACCTACACTGAGCTTTTGCCACATGAACAAAATTTCTGCCAAAGACGCTCTTATTTGTCAGCATGACGAGAAATGGTAGCACAGACCTGGCCAAAAGATTAATAAAGGGTAAATACATGCATATATACTTATGTCTATCAAAACTTGTGTTTGTGTTACAGCAGCTTGAAGTACAGTTTCGGTGGCAGAATTAGTTTTTAAACATCAAGTAATATGACTATGGTTATCATGTGATTTCCTGTAAAGCATGAGGGCCCAAAAGAAGTGCATCCCTTTCCTGAATTCCTTTCATTTGCCCTTTTTTTTAAACTCCTCAAAATGTTYTACCTTCGTATTATATAATATTTTTCCTTAGCCTGTCATAGGGAAACAAGGCTTGTGTAATCACTGTGTTTGTCCACCTGCCTGTSTTCCCGCAACATGTAGTAAATTAGGAACAATTAAACAATTTTAACTGTACTTATTATGTATTTATCTGGGAACATCTTATGTCATCTTCACATGAAAAAAATATATCGTGCTGCTCATTGCTACTAGGTATCTGCATTTCCTTCATCACTACAAATACTGCCGTCTTTATTAGCAATGGACCAATACCATTATGGAAATTTCTATTGTTCCTAATACATCAAGTGAAGACTCCCCCTAGATAAACAATTTTTATAAGCCGTCAGTGCTGCCAACTATGAATTTTTGCCCTCCCTAAAAATTGGAGAGTTCCCGTCTTTAGGGTCCCTTATCAAGTCTTCTTCCAAGACATTCCTGCTCCCGGGAAAGGCCTCAGTCCTTTCGAAATGCTTTGAGGAAGCCACTCGCCACTTGCTTAGCTTGGCAGGTTACTCACAGTCTGCCTCTAATCCAAATTAAAATGTTACATTTCCTGGTAGAAAAAGCCATAATCTGGAAGGGCCTGGTGTTTCAGGCAAACACTGCCAAACTTAGCGCAAACTCTCCAACCATCTCAGCCAAACCTTTACAGGAGGGGGAAGAAAAACACATTGTTAGCACAGACTAAAGTGCAAGGGGTTGCAGCTCAGCACAAAACCTTTGCACAGCGCTAACACGACTGTCTCTGTACCAGTCTGAAAACATGTTCTTTGTGTTTTCTTTTGCTGTAAGTGCATGCTGCCACCATATGTGTGAGAGCACAGTCTGTTCCTGGAAGCAGCTGTTCCTTATTTTTAAATTTGTGTCCAAATTTACTCAACTTACTGCTGGTACAGGATTAAAAGAAAATATCCATACATAGCAACTCGCACAGTAACTATATTCTCTGCTTGCCTCCTCTGACCCCCAGCTCTTGCTTTTTTGGTTCAGATAGAAAAGTCTGTGATATCATCTGTATATTTTCAAGGGAAATATATCAGGAGCTTGGTCACAACTATCTGTTGCTTGCAGCAACCTTTCTGCTTAAGAATTCTCCTATAAAAGTAAGCTTCTGTGTCACTGGTTGCCTAATGAAGTTTAAAGAACAAAAGATGAAGAGGAGCTATCTCTTTGCACAGCCCAGCTCGCTTACTGCATAGTCATGAATAAGACCTCAGAGAAAAAGCATCATTTTCTTCCCCTGTAGGTTCTTTCTTCAGTTCCCAGGTGCAGTAAATTTAAGATTCGGGCCAAACGTACAGTGCAAATCGATTTCTGATTTTATTTGTAGCATAGCAAATACATTTGTCTTACTATGTTACAGCTCAACCCACAAGTGGGCACAGAAATTAAAAGCAGAAGAAAAAGATTTTCTTAAAGAGTACATTACTGTTATAACACTATTTAAACTACTTTCTGTAGAGATTTGAAAAGCACAGATCTGTGAAAAGCAAAGTTTATTCCTCTGCATCATTCCCTGTTTTCCRTCTGATAGTAAAAATGCTGCAGAGAAAATTTCTAACAGTAGTTGTTGGTTGATCCAGGCAGTGGGGCAAAAGTTAAAACTGTTTTCAGAGTGGTGAACTGTTATCTGTGTACAGCTATTTTCAAAGCCATATTGTGTTCAGGATTTGCCTTTCATTTTGGGCTATGTACCACAAAAATAGAAAGGCAACAATTTCCCTGTTTCCCCTTTCAAAATTTTATAGCTATTGCACAATATTTGACATTTTTCTTAAAGCTGTAGTTCCTGGAGTCCRGTGATTTAATAAAACCTAAGACTTTTAGGTAAAGCAAGAAGTATTTAGTCTTTGTAGTTTCAAAGGAAGTTTGTAAACCTGACCTAAGAGTTCTGCAAATGAAGGTAAAGAAAAGGGGAAGAAAAAGAAAAAAAAAATCATGAAAAATTCAGTTTCATGATTTGAGGTGCAATTCTTAATATTTAAATTCTCCAGACTGGCAATACTATGTAGCAAGTAGGGAAAAAATAAAAGTTTCTTTCTCTTACAGCTTTCTTTTATGCAAACATGCGACAAGTAATCTGTTTTCTTCTTCCCTCAGTTCTATGTACACTATGTCTATGCAAGCTCCAGTCCAATTCTGCTGCTGATGGTCATGATGGTGAGATGGAGCTACAGTCTGAGGTGTTGGCTGAACAGCTCTTAACCCTCTCACTTGACATGAAACATATAACATAATGGCCATGAGATGAGAGGCTACAATGAGAGGCTACAATGCGCTGGCCAATGAGTGATCCCAAGTATCCCAGCTTATCCTTCCATTTTGTGGTTCTCTTCTTCCTCTCGTTCAACACTGGGATCAATTACCACATTCTTCATCCATAATGCCATTTATACAAGCATAAAATGGGTGTACCAAATTAGACACCAATTCAAACTGACAACCCTGGGCTGTCAGGAAACCATGCCCCAGCATGACCAGCAGATCTTCTGCTGACTGGAAGCCCCTCAAGCAATAGAAATGGCTCAGTTCAACCTAAACAACAGAGACAAACAGCCTCAGTGAATGCATTTAGTGTTGGTTGATCCCATACCATTCTAAGATAAGGGCATCGGAAAACACGCATTTCCGAGTGGTCTCCTGTGCAGAGAGAAAGGAGGAGGAGTTAACCCTCTCTGGATGACAACAGATTTTTCTTGAAAGTCTGTTTATACGCTGCCATGACAGAAGTACAATCTAGATGTTTTGTTCTTCTCTATGGGCATCCAAGAGTCATTGTTGGTTTGCATATAGTGAAACAGGGTTTTACAAGCACTTTTGTCCTGGATTTTATCCTTTTCTGGGGGAGTAGAGAAGGGAAGCTAGGGAGAAGATAGAATTCAAGGAGGGAAAGAAAAAAAAGTATCCAGAGTCTGACCTTTTAAGTTTATAAATCTTTGCACTAATGATATATTATGTATGAACATAATTACATATATTAATATAATTATGCAATTATATTCATAGGAACAAAAGTCTTTTACTGTATTCACATTAAGTAGTATAAACCGTCCTTTTAAATTAGCCTTACAGTTTGGAGCTTGGTCTCTGAAGCCATTACTCTTATTAGAAACAAATAATAGTCAGTAAGGTTATGGGGACACAGTACTTAGTTAAGTATTACAGTCTATTTCAGTCTGCTGCATATTTTAATCACTTACTGTCTAAATAAGTTTTGTGGAATATAAAGGTTCTGGTACCAGAGACATCATATCAAAATAAATAAAAATGAAAATGTCCTCAAATAGCAGCTTGATTAAAAACAAACAAACAAAACCCCACTTCTCTGGCTCTGTTGCAAATATCTTTCTGGTTATTAGTCTAGACTGGGTTCCTAATTCTTCCCAATATGCTTAACCTTTTCTAATTTTCATTCAGGCCTTGGACTCTGTATGCATGGTTTCTGGAAAAAAGAGCATATTAATCATGTTTATGACCAGTCTGACAAGGCATTTCTAAAATATGGGCATTAGAAATAGTTGTAAAGTCCCGATTTGAACATTTTTATGCCCTCGCTCAAGAACAGCTGCAATAGGAAACTTCCAGGTTGAGCAATGATCTGGGCCTGTTCTATTTTTCATTCGCTTTCTTTCCTTGAGGCTGTTTGGCAAGTTGGGGGGAGGGGGGGTCAGTAACAATTTATTTATTTCAAGACTGATACAATGTAGATAGGTTTTGCCAGATTTCTAAAGAGGGGCATCAGCCATAACGAATTGCCAGTGCTCTCTTCGGTGTTTGTCACCAAGGGTCAAAGTGATCCATTCACAGGACAAGTTCTGCGCTCGATCTGCATCTCTTATGGAAGCTTAGCCTTTTAGCAGCCTTGTTTCTAGAGACAATTTACCAGCAAGCTATAAAAGTACTGAGGCAGGCTGCAGTCAACACCTTGAACCAAAAACCTCCCTGTGTTTGGCTAAAGCAGAACTGGCTCCATTGCACCATAAGACATCAGTAATTAACTCAGAAAACAACAATTATGTCCCAGTTGGCTGTTTTCTCAGAGCAGGACAAATAGAGAAGGAAAAATAAACAAAACAAACAGAAAATACAAACCCAGTGAGCTGCACAGTAATGGATCCCAGAACTGCAAGGAAGCAGGTCCCCTTACTTCCCCTTCATTGCAGTTCATAGGGTTTATAGCTGAACTGGCAGAGAACTGACCAACTCAACCGCAGAGCCCCCCTTGGGTTTTCCTTCCTCCTACAAATGTAGCACCCATAACAGTCATAAAGGCAGACAGGTCAGACTGAGATTCCCTCTCTCAACTCCACTGGTAACACCGTTCAGGGGAGGAGGTTTTGTGTAGCTTTTGTTTTGTGTGAAGTTGCAAACACAGCGCTGGGGACCTTTGTGCCTCTGTTTCAGCAAATACCACACAGACATAATTGCTACAGTTCCAGTTCAGTATGTTTCTGGAACTACGTTTCTTGTTTCCCTCCTTTACAGATGCTGCCAAAGAGCAAATAACATATTGTGTGAGCACAGAGCAAAAGATCTAGGTTGAATATTATTATGCTAGGCACACTCTCTAAATGTTGGCAGGCAACCCACGGCATTTGGGAGCCCAGCAGTAAGTACTGTTTTGTCCTGAGATATCTAGCGAGTGAGCATTCCAAGATGCTTTCCAGAGGTATTCAAGTCCTTCCTATTTCTTTTGTGTCAGATGCGTTTGTATCTATTTCTTATGTAATGGTTGTGGTTCAGCTTTTAGGTCATATTAACCAGTGCTTGACCTAAATGCTGCTAGTTATGTGCATCTGGGTGGGTTATTAACTACTCTGCATTCGTCACCTTTGCTAAGCACAGCCAGTGTGCCATTTTCTATTTTCTACTTTTACATGTGACCTGACACAAACAGAGAATTCTCTGGTTTTAAAGTTATATATGGTTTAAGAGCACAATGCATATCTTGGTCTTCTCTCTTCCCCTTTTCTTCTGACCACTACCTTTTTAAAGAATTATTTTAATTGTTTCTCTGTTTTAGTTAGAAGCATCTCACCAGCACTGCATCTTAATCATTACTTAGCATATCAGAACTGGGATACCAATTCTAGGTCAGTCCGGAAGACAAGCAAAAACACCTTGAATCTTTGCTTATTATAAGCTAAAAGACAGAAAAAAATTCCTGAAATACCTAGTGAACAATCTTTCCCCTTCTCTCCCCACATACACTGCACTTCTTGCTGCTCACAGAAGATTTCTGAAATTTCATCTCCTACTGAACTCTGTTCAGCCACTGCGATATGACACGTTTACAATGCAAGATACCTCTATGCCATGGATATCAGTGTTTAGATCAAAGTTTGTAATAGATCACAATTGTCTTTAATTGCAGTTATGTAATATTTGATCTTTTTACTCTCTCTGTATTATTATAAAACCAGCCAGGGTTTATAGTGGAACAGAAGCACGACATGAATTAACATTATTATAGTTTCCCCAAGTCTCCTACCAGAGACTGAGATATAAACAAGAGTTTTACATGYGAGATATCTCTAGCTCATTTCAGCCAGAACATAATCTACTTTGGGAAAACACACTTTTAAGAAATATGCGGAAGAAGTGAAAAGAATCCAGAGGATGAAACTCAGAGGCCTAAGGAAGTGACAAAAAACATAAAGACCAAAAAACCCCGCATACTGAGTTTGAAGAGGAACTGAGAAAAAATAAGAGGAACTGAGAAAAACTATCATTTCCCTATGAATGCTTCAGAAGGGAAGGGAATAAGTTGTACCCCAAATCCATGACGATTTGCCAAGAAATAACAGACTCAAATCAAAGCTTTAATAGGAACGGGAATCTAAACATAGTCAGGCACTATACAAAGCAACAATCCACGTTCTAAAGAGTTTACTCCTATCTACATCCTCATAAGAGAACTACAGGTTAGGGGAATTAAATGCTCAGTGTATTTACAACAAATCTAATCAATATGTTTGCACTGTGCAGAAGTATACATAACACCATCTCTGCTACTAAAGAAGCAACACAATTTTTCTTCTCTTTTCTTTTCTTTTCAATCTTCAGAGTGCTCTGCGAGCGCATGGTTGTTCTCTCCTCAATGTTGTTCTGGCATATGAAGTCAGGTTAGATCCAGATTCCCTAATTACAAAAGGCTGGGGGCGAGGGGGAAAGGCAAAAGGCCAAAGTGTCATACTCAGCTTCCAGTAGAAGGGGCAATAAGGGGGGTGTGGCAAGTCAGTAAAATAACTTTGAATTGGAAAGCTGGGAGACTCATTTCAGGGTTATGGTAAAAGACATGTATTTTATACACAGGCACTGGGGAGGCTGAAATTAGAACCATAGCCTGCAGGCAGCTCATCTCCCAGACAGAAAAGAAGATTATTTCTCCTAATGTTTCAACAATACTACAGTCTGTATTTGTCCCACCTCTCACACATGGCACTGTAAGAAAATATCATCTGCTATACCATTACTGCATTCCGTAATCTATCTCCTTTTGCCTTGTGAGAGAACACCCAGGGAATGATACTGGCAGCCTCTGTCCCTCCCTTTGCTTTTCCACAAACCTATCAACCCAAGATAAGCATGCCGTAGCGGGTCTGGACCTTACCTTGGAAGGGCTCTTCATGGGTCATCTGGCATTTCAACAAAACTTTGCCTGCAAATTTGAGCTTGCCAGACTGGGGTGTCACAGCGCAAAGATAATCTGACACCAAAACCCAAATAGTAGTGGTGAGGTTCATTAACAAGGAAGCAGACAAATGATCCTTCTTCAGTAACAATTTAAGATGGCTTGTTCTGCAAGCTGTTTTATCCAGCAAGATTTATGTGCACACATCAATTTCTCATGCGTGCTCAAGTTGGAGGTAAGTTTTTAAAGAAACACTGACAACTGGTAGATTTGTTACCCTGTGGTGATATTTGTTATTTGACAGCTAGATTGGTAATCCCTATTTAACATGATTCAACATAAATATTTTATTTATGAATATTAATAATAATAACAGTAATAAATCTCTTCAGTTACAGAAACCTTTTATCTGTGGAGATCTCAAAGACAAGATATGCCTGTGAAAATTATCAACTGAGCTTTGCTGCTATGTGCTTGATTAGCCCATTTCTGTACCTAGTCCAACAGTGGCCTATACTGGTCTAGTACTGCTGTAATAGACACTGGGTTAAAAGGTCTGAACAAAACTATTTATGGGCACTGAAAATTTTGTGTACCCAATCTGAAACAACAACTACCTTACCAGGTGTACCTGATGATGCGGTCTTAGCTGGAAGTGTCCATTTCAAGATTAATTTTCGTGTATTCCTTTGAAAATCTGGGTTGAAGAGATTCAAAACCCATTAAAAACCACAGAATGACTCAAGTGCATATATCTTACTAGAACTAAAGTATGATGCTCCTAGTCCCCTTTCTGGAAGGTGCTGGCACATTCATCCATGAGCCACATTTGGGAACGTAAAAACTTTTTAAAAGAATTTTATATAACTGGGTTCCTATGCAGAGGATAAAATCTCATGCTCAGTAGTTATGCTGTATCAAACTCAGAAAACATTTCAAATTGAAAGAATTTATTTTTAATCCCTTAAGTTTTACTAATTTTCATGGAAGATTTCACTTTGCTTTTTCCAGAATATCAGTATTTGTGCCTAGATTCAAGGAGCAGAAGGCTGAAAGTCTTCTGTGAATGGGAGGATCACCCCTGACAGATTTCTAAAGGAAGTACAGCTTTCTGAAGAAAATAAACTGTTAGATTTAGATTAGACCATCTTCCTTATTTGAGCTTTAACAAAATCTTTTTTGATTTCCACCAGCCACTTATGAAGAACAAAATCAATCTCCAACCTGTATAGTTACAGTGAAGTGGGCAGATTCCTATCTACCCTTAGGCCAAAGTGCACCATTTGATTAACTTCAGAAAACATGTCTGTTTTGTTTCCAGTACCTTTTCTGTATTTGGCAACTTGAACAAAGCAGACAGAATTAAGTTGCATCTTTGTATTCTGAATTATCTTCTGGTGGGTACTTACTGCCTACTTGAAAAGTTCACTAACTTCAAGTGAAAATCCAACTAACAAAAGTAAGGCAAGATATTCAAGAGGTTGGATTTGAATTAATTTCAGGTTTATTTTGCCCATAAACCACCCTTATGCAAGTCAAAATATAATTATTTTGTTAGTGCTAGGCTCTCCTTATACAGCTCAGAGCAAAGAATACTGAGCAATGAGTATTGAGGCCCAAGAAATACTGACCCTCATAAACCCTGTGAATCATTGCTGGTTCTGGAAGGGCAATTTAATCCATCTCCCTTTTCTAGAGTCATATGTGCTGACTAATATGGAAGAGATTCAGAGCTGTAGCTGTCACCTAACGCACACCTCTCCAACCATGGTATCAGAGCTGCTTGTTCTTCCTTACCTCCCTGGAATTAGAGTTGTAATATTTAGCTTCCAGCATAACAGCAAGGACTGTCATGCACCGTAAGAAAAGTATCAGGCCTCCGGAAGGTTTTTTTCACCCTCATCAGTCTATATCACTATTCACGACAATATTTTGCTAGATTTACACATGGTATCATTACATTGCTTTAAGAGTTGCCTACTGGTATATATATTTGCAAAAGGAAATTACTGAATGCAAGCAAGGTCCACTTCATTTACACCAATGTTAAACAGAACCATAATGCAAGATAGATGGGCTGATCCCAGACTGGACTATACTGGATGCTAGCAGGTCTTCAGGTATTTGCACAATATAGATGTTGAATTTTGAGGGTGTATTAATACAGAATGGTCACGAACACAATGACAACACCATGCGGTGTCAAATAAGATCCCAGGCTTTTTTAGCTATCAGAGCACAATATTGACTATGATGGCTTGAGACTAAAAATTAATTCAAGTTTACCATGACAAAACAGAAAGTCAGTAACATGACTGTAAGCTGGCGACAATGCCCTTCTCTTCCTTCCTCCTTCAGATCATTTGCTATAAAATACCAACAGGTGTTTGGAAGTCTTCCCCTGGATATCATACAGCCTTGTTGACAGAAATCTTTGGCAGATGGTACACAAGTGGTATGGAAGATGTTCTAAAGCCTTCTGGGATAACACTAGTAAAAAGCAAACACAGCATGGGACTGTTCAAGTGTCCATCCCCTTTCCCCTGCTCTGCAACACAGCTTAATGTTTGGAGAAGCATGAGGAAAGGAGGGCAATAAAATAGACCTGTGCAACAATGGGGATGAAGGAAAGCAGGGAGTGTGGTAAGAGACAGAAGCAGAAGGCTTCTGCCAACAAGCTTTAAAGAAGAAAAATGCTACTGATGGGCCTTCATGCCATATCTGTTAGTCAAACTGAGAAAACCTGCCAGGCATAACTGCATATAACCTTCTTGATAAAAGCGATCTGAAAAAATCAGTCTATTTGCCTTTTTTTCTCCTCCCTCTACCCTCAAAGAGGACTTATTATGCTCTTCAAAGATGTCTTGTGATTCACTAATAGTTTAAGAAAAATCAAAATGCTGTCCTGATTTCTTTCAGGCATTTGCCTCAGGGAGGGACGTCAAACTCCCAGCCTGTGAACTGAATGTAGCTGTGGAATGATACCATTTAGCTCCCTGACTTCTTGCTACACTTGTGGTGTAGCTATGCCATACTAGAAAAAGTCATGGTAAGACCCCCCAGTAAGCAAAAATCCAAAGCATCAGGTTTATATAATGATGAAAAGTGCTCTGAACCACACTACAGATATATCAAGAAACAGGACAGACACACTGACATGGTTCTGTGCCAATGATTTTTCCTTTTGAAAACTGTAAGGCAAGCAGAGAGAAAGCAAAGAGGGGGGAGAAACCACCACAGCAAAGGTTTTAGAGCAATCCAAACGATTTTGTGTGTGAGACCATATCACCAGCTGCAAAGATCACTGACTACTCTAATGCAGATCATGTGAGCTGCATATCCAGGCACCAAAGCAAGAGCAATGTTTCTGGTGCAGACAAGTGCAGTTTTAGTCTCTCTCTCACCACCCTTACTCAGTGGAGTAGTTTCCCCCAGTGAGCCCAGCAATTCTACCTGCAGATTAAGCCCACTCTGTGGCACAACGTGCCTCACAGGATCTCAACAGATGTTTTAGAGTGACACACATTGATCACAACTCCAAAACAGGGGTGAGGGGGAGAGTCCAGCAAAAAGGAAATCCTAGATTTAGTTACCAAAAGATCTTAAATCACAACAAAAAAAATATGCYTGCATCATGGCTCAGTATTTTTTTCAGAGCAGAGACGTGTGGAGTTACATTCTCATCAGACTGCAGGTCACATACTTGCTTCTGTGCTAACTGATCATACCCTCATTTCCGTCAATTAAGTGCCCATAACCAGTTGCTTTAGTATTGTGCCAACAATATGGCTGCTTTAGAATGGTTTCATTTATTTTCATAATTCTTTACTTCCACTAATCACAAACTATTGCATGAATGTCAATGAACTAAGCCTAAAAAATCCCCAGTGATATGATTAATCATCTTCTCTAGGAGGGGAAATTGGGTCACGGAAAGGTCCGGTGCTTTGGCTAAGGTAATCCATTTGAACTCTGGCAGAAGATAGAACAAGATACAGACCTCCAGCCTGCCAGCATATCAGACAGCATCCCCTTTACACAGGCTGGATCTTGCTTTCATATGTCTCATACATGCAGGGACAGTCTGTACAGGAGTTTCCCTTCTTTCAATGCAAGGGGAGGGAAAACAGGAAGAGAAAGGATGAGAGTAGGGAGGGTCTTCCAAAAGGAATTTTTGTCTTTTTTAAAAACATCAGCAACAAGGCCTGGTGCAGCAGACAAAAATAGGAACAAGAAGGCTTGGTATGTATTCACATATTCTGCCCTGTCTCTCTGTCTCACTTTGAATGAACTAGGCTAACTTTCTGCTTCTTTTGCATCTTTACCTGAGCTATCTTCAGGTGACTTAACCTGGGGGTTAAAAGTCTTGAGAATATAATTTTTGAGGGAAGAAAAAATACTGCTATTTGGTATCAAGTATGGACAGTCAGGGTACCCCTGCATAGGGTATTGTGTCACCAGCAGAGGGAGGTGGAATGGGTCCTTCATTACTCATTCACAGGACAGTGGGAGGTACTGACAAAAGTGTAAAGGGTTGTTTGATGAACTGGCAGCCAGAAAGCACATTTCAGTTGGCTCTCGCACTGTATTAAAGGTCTATTTTTATCCAGCCATTTAAGTTCAAGGGCATTTTTCCTGCAGTTTTGAAGCTCTCTGTTAGCTCTTTGTCCTACATGATTAAAAGAGAAGACTGAGCCTCCTCCTTATGGGCAAGTGCAGCAGGGATAAACAAAAAGGGGTGCTGATAGGGGGAGGCATACAGTTTTTCAAGGACGGATGTCTAAGGCAATGGCCCCTTGTAAACAGACATGCAAAAAAAGGCCATACCTAACTGGCCATTGGCAACACAACAAAAGCCTTCCTTTTCTGTCATCCGTTCCCCCAATGCCTTGGAGGTTGCATGGAGGGAAGGAGAGAGGAGTATAGAGCAGAGTACAGCCAGCAGGCACTCCTGTGTCCGTGCTGAGGGAGCTCTGAGAGGCATCYTGTGTTAGAAGCCCAATTCCTCCCCCTGTATCAAGGCTGGTGCAGGCTTGAGAGAGCCTGAGCTTTCGGAGAAAGCCTCACTGGGATTCAGTCCTATATATGAACTATCTTCCTGCACTTCCTGAACATTGCTTCCATCCTAGCTGTCGGGGAGCTGAGCTTTTTTAAAGCCTTTTAAATGCTCCTAAAGTAATCTGGAAAAACAAAACAAAACAACCAAACCCTGCTTTGATGTCTACAATATGCAATTCCTTCCCTCAACCACTCCTTTCACTCCAGTTTTGATGTTTGCGATAATGCTGCAACATGTATCACTGCTTCCCTTTCAAAAGGGATCTAAAGCAAAGGTAAGCTGGGCTAATACCAATAACTTTTCTTTATTCTTAGCTTCCATACTCTTCTTGCTCTCAGATTTCTCTCCTGGAGCCTCCAGGAGAGAGTATTCATGAAAGTTCACAGTTCCTTTGTTGGCTTTGTAATTTATAGGCCTCCAAAGAACAGAAGTTACCATGAGCAGCAAGGCAATGGCCTTGCCTCAAACTGTGAAATATTAGTAGTAGTCATGTCTCTAATTTATTTTCTAGAAGGTACATTTAAAGCACTCAGCAGAAGCCTTGCTAAACCTTAACTCTTTCCTCCAAGCACATGCCAGACCTTCTCAAGCAGTATCCAGCTGTGGGCTGTGAAAGCAAGGGCAACTTCTTCCAAAGTATGAAATGAGAGATTTCTAACTTTTTACTAAATTGAATATTGACAAATGAGTGTGCCATTGAGCTCGTATATTGAAAAGGCAAGAGAACATAGGAAACATCTTTTTTTTTCCCCCCGCCTTCAAGGTTGTGGGTATGAAAGGCCACCACCTTAGTTCTGAAGCAGAAAAGAGAAGGTTTCTCTGTCAGTAAAATCACAAGGCCATTACTGAAATAATGTCAATACTAATTTGTGAAACATGAGGAGGTAATTTCTCCAGTAACAGAATATAAGAATATGCAAAAAGTAGTTTTGCATACGAGACTGGATGCTGGACACATTATGGGCGTGTATGAGCACCACATTCCTTGCCTGAAAGATTTATCATCCAAGCAGCATGTACAAAGAAAGGAACAGAAAAAAAAAAAAGACCAACCATTGAATAAGGATGTGTGTAGGTATTTCTCATCTCGGTCAGATGGCAGATGAATCTCCAGAAAGGCATACACATCATCAAGTAATCTACTCTCTTATCTATTCTCTAGTAGGTGTGAATCAGAATGGAGCATAACAGGGATGGACATCGTCCCAGACAAACAGGGGGCAGAGGGAAGGACGATGTCAACTCACAGGGGCATACACTGCAGTTGTTAGTGATGACTACAATAGGAAGACTAGTATCTACCAACAAGAATTTGGGCAAACATTCTGTACTAAAAGAAAGACAGTAATCCCATCTGAAAGCCAAAATGTCCTTCATAATTTTCTGTAAAATATCCTTTGCTGAGGATCCAATCCACAATTCCTTTTGCCTAAGTGGAGTACTGGGGGAACAAATGCTTGGATGATACCACAATGGATGGTGTATCACTCACAGGCTTTTCCCTTAAGCAGGAGTTTGCAAACTTCTTTCCCCCTGTCCAAATATAGCAATTGGTTGAAAAGGTGAAATGAAAGTCACTGAGCAGTTTCTAATTTCTGTAAAGATTTGCATCATGTTGAATAAATGGAGATAGGCAAGAATTCTTTCATATGGTTTGTTCATCATCCAAACTATGCTTATGCAGCATTTTCCCTATATAGAAAGAGTGGGACGTGTTTCTGAACACACAATCAATGCAATCATCTGCTGCTAATTATGTCTTCTGTTTCTGGAGCAGTCTCCACAGGAAGAAGTCCATGTATCTTACAGACATAATTGAATTAAACATCACAACGCTTCTTTTAAATGATGAAGYACTAGCTCTTCCAGCTGAAAAAGATGGTACTGAGGGCTTAAGTTAGCTGCCCAGCATTCACAGATTTTTTACATAGTTCACCCAGTCTGGCCTGTTCATCTCAGGCCGTTACATTTCAGTTTGTTGCCACCACACTGAGCCCAGGAGCTCTGTGCTAATAAAATATACCTTTCAGAAAGGCAGCCAGTCTCCATCTGAGACTGGCTGAGACCAAGGGATAGAGACCCATTACTTCTCTCAACATTTCTTCCTGTGGTTAAGGACCGGCACTGCCACAAAAAGGTATATTTCCTTTCTAATTTATTAGACTTCTGATTCCTTTTCCTAACAGATCAAAAAGGCCTTTGGTAATGACATCTTGCCATGGAGAGAGGGCTGGGCTGGAGGCAAGCTGGCCTGGCTCACACAACAGTCTGCTTAAAAAACTTTCTCCAGCAAACTCTTTTCCCAGCATTCTTGCTTCCTCTTTGGGGAGCTTCACTTTACAGTAGGCACCTGTTCTTCTTCCTCTTTCCACTCATTCAAACTTGACCTGGAAGTCTCCATTTTAACTTCATACTTCAGTTACTATTAAGAGTATGCTTGAATGGAAGCATGTAATAATCTAATCATGTCACTTTATCTTCTCCAGACAACACTCTTCAAGTCTTTCTTCTTAAGCTAGTGTTTTCTTCAGGCCTTAAATCATATTCATATCTTTTCTTCATCTACTACAACTCTTCAATATGTTTTTCTTAAGTGTTGACACTGGGATTTCATAAGTTACTCCAGAATTACTCTGATGGATGAATTTTCAGTTCTGTACACAGCAGTAAAAGTTATCTCTTTACTCCCCCTGCTTTATTCATCCAAGAATCTCAGCGACAGCATCACAATAAAAGCAAATATTATACCGAAAATCTATCATCTTGTAGCTGTTTAACCATGTTATGCCAAATTCTTCAAAGTTAACATAATGCAAATATTCACATTAACAGTCCTGTTTAAATTACTAGAACTATCGACTCAAGGAAATGCCACTTCTTCGACTAAGCATTGCAGAGATAGCCCCAGTTTAAACAATATGATAACAAACTTTTTACTTTTTCTTACATAACTTTAAAAAAAGATGTTCATCTCAACAGTTCTATTGATTCCCAGCCTACTTGTATCCTTTCCTATGAGTTTACGCTGTCTGCATCATCTTGCACTAGAAACCAGCTCTGATTGCCAGCAACAGCCCTCTTATACTGGTTTATATAAATATATTTCAGCCCGCTTCCTGATTACAGGAAAGATTTCAGCAGGTACAAGTTAGAACAATGTAGGAGTTAACTTAATGCCTAAAATACTTAGGTACCCAAAATCCTATTCCCAAACAGCTGGGAAGTTTGTTTTTAAGCACTCCATCTTCATGCCCAGTTGACATACAGAAGACCTAAAACTGCTTTCAAACAACTGGAGAGACATTTTAATGAGCACTTCTAACCACTAATAGTTAGAACAAGTTGTGAGAGAAAACATGAATCCTGAACTTTCAAAGAAAATGGGCATCTAAATGAAAAGTCAAATTCTTTATGCTATTACTACATACTAGAAGAACATTGTTTTACTGAGATAACTAAAAGAAACTGCACTTATCCTTTTGCCTTATTTGGAGCTGTAAAGCTCATGAACTTTTGAGAGAACACTTATGCAGCAGTTCAGGTAAGAGTTTTATTACTGTTGGCCAGAACTGCAAAGTTCAAATCCAAGTCAGATAATCCTCTGACGTTCAGTTCAACAGGCTAAATTATGAGCTTTCTCCACTTGCATGAAACCTATGGCTTCACTGTGTCACATCTGATAATGGAAGGAAGACACAGCCCCAGTGTAAGGTTTAGCCTTGACTCACTAGGGGCAGGATTACACCCTTTCCATTTCTCATCTTCATATATATTTACTGAATTAATTGAGCCCTTGCACTGCTGCCACGTGCTAAGGAGGAAAGGGGAGGAAGTCTTCTGAACAAAAGCAAAAGTTCTGTTTGGAACATAATAAAAAGCAACAGAATCTATTAAAGAAGACATTTATGCTCTGTTCACACCATAAGTGTGAGTAGACTAATTCTTGATTTTAAGTTAATGAGGAGTATCTATTGTGCAATGTCATGCGCTTAGAAGTACTGGATTCTAGTAATCTAGAATAGAAGAGTTCAATCTGGAAAAGTTATAAACAAATAGTCATAAATGATCAGTAGAATAAAGAAGCCATGATAGGAGGAAGAGGCTTTTTTAACCTAGCAAATACTCTCTGCAAGTGGCTACAGGATGACTAATAGGGGAGCAAATAAGCTTTTAATCTGATGCCTGACACCTACATGAGGAAAAATGAAATGGATATGTAACTATGAATACATATAGCTGGGAAATGAGAGAAAGATTTTTACTTAAGAGAGGCGACATTCTGGACCAATCTTCCAATGGGAAGTATATGTGTACAGGCATGGTAGAAGGAGGTAGGAACAGTTTATGAAAATGTAAATTGTTCCCATTCATGTACTAACAGGAAACCAGACTCAGCAACCCAGAAGGTCTATTTTGATACTTTACTATTCAGCACTATTTGTTTTTTGGGGGTTGGGGGAAAGAGAAGTGAAGAAGGGAGCAACAGCAGGAAGAGGAGGAGAAGAGAAAAAGGCAACGCTTTGTTAAGGTTTAACACCCATAATCAATTGTTACATATATCCAAGAAGACTGCCTATTCAGCACATCTCTATCCTCTCTATTGTTTGTCTTAAAATAAATGACTTTAAGGAGATAGCAGCAGATAAAGCAAAGGCGTGAGAACCTGCATCTGCACTGAGTGTCCTAATATAGCATTAATTTGAAAACTAAAGGTTTAAAACAGAAGGAGATATGGAATATACCCTATTTGAATTATAGCATGTGAGATTTTTAACCTGCCTTGGACAGCCTCAATGTTCCTTTATCATTATTAAGCTTCAGAAAACCCTGACATCTTCCTGAATGGAATGGTCCTCTGGAGAAACATTATGCACCATTTTTTCCTATAAAAACATTTCTACCTACAGTGGAAGAATGATGTTTCTGGATTACTATAGTTCTGGTGAGATACTTAGGACAACCCCGTTGCAAGAGCAGGAAGAGGGAGATGATTGGGGTAAGAGGTGTTCCCTTCAGAAGAAAACTTTCAGTGTTTACATGTTTCTCAGCTGAAACATGAGAATTTGTCTAGATCTCTAACCTGCCTAGATTTCTTTACCATACCTAGCACTGGATAATCAGCCTTTTATCACCCAAGTCTCACAGCAGAGAAAGGAGGAAAGCTGGCATGCCTTTCCTTTCCTTTTGTCTCCCTATTTTCTACAGAATGGTCAAATTGACAGTTAATTGTTACATTATAAAAATATTCAGATTAAAAGTACCCATTCTGCAGTGTAATGAAGGCTGATACAGAACCTTTGCAAAATTCCACTCAAGCCAGTAATGCTCTGCTGAGACCTGTCTCCAGAAATTAAACTGTTGTAGATGGACTGCAACTATCAGGTATTCACATGCCATAAGACATTATTCAGTTGTGAGCTTTTGTTTCCTGAATATATCTGACTTGCGAGGGAAAGTTCACTCTCCATGCCATTACCAACTCATCACTAAATTCCCTCAACAATAAACAAAAGTTCTTTATCATGTAGTTGCTCAATCCATCAGACCCCCCCCCCATGAATTGGTATGAGTGTTATTTAAAAAAAAAAAAATCCAGAACACTGCAATAAAAAATGTACACTGAACACTTCCCCGTCTCGAAAAATCTATGCTTTTTTGAAAGTTGTTATTGCGCCAAATGTTATATATCATCCTTAGCATAGTTCAATAGTATTTACTCTGGAAGCATCGTTGAGGTTATAAGACTACCTCTTCACACATTTTAGGGTGTTTTATCCTGTCAGCTTAAATTCATGTTTCTCTCACCATACGAAAGTGTGGAGGAGGTACTCAAACAACCATGAATGCTTTCAAGCATTCTTACCCACAGAAACCTACTCTAGAAATAAAATTAATATTTTTTTCAACCCCAAACTTCCATGGCTAGCCACTTTCCTTTGAAATAAAAGCAACTAAATGTTTTCATCTCACAAAATTAGACATATTATCAATCTGTTTCTCATTAATACAAACAGTTAAGAGCCTCTGATCCGTAACCCTGCTCTCAGAACTCTATGTGGTAGCATTAACTGTGATTTCAGTGAAAGAGGACTGGGCCACTTTCAAATTACACTTTCTTTGGTCCATAGTGATTTTTAGCGTACCTTGGGAAGGTTCAGAGTAGAGGGGCCCAAATGTTGTGTCCGTTGAGCTATGGGTTTCTGAAATATAGCTCAAAGAAAACATTTTTTTCATACTATACCTCTTCTTATTCATTTTCCTTCCTCCCCCCACCCCTTGTGTTTCAGGATGTAATTGTATTTCTCAATGTGGTACATATGGCCTCAGTTGCTCAAACATTTACCTAAGGTAGGGTTTATAGGGTAAGGAGTGGAATGAGTGTGTTGGGGTGCAGGAGGTGTGGTGCAGATGTGGCTAGATAAATACTTCTTTAGAGAAGCAAAATTGAAAGCAGCAATCAGAGAAAAGCTGGATTATCTAACTGTTGGTCTAAAAAGATGACACTGAGCATGCACTATGTGAGTGGGGTATCGTGCGACACGCATGGCTGCCACTGAACCCAGGGCAGCCATCACCCACCGAACCCAGGCGCGTCAGCTGGAGCCAGACTCAGACATTTGGCAAAGAGCTGAGCAATATCTGCCGTTTCCTGTCAAATATTCCTGTTCAATTTTCATTGATTTAGGTTTCATTTTGTGAAATGTTTCTGCTACTGTAGAGTATTCAGAAGGCTTTTAATTTATTTTCAAGCAAAATATAAAGTGTACAGCTAAAACATCACCAGAAAAAAAAWAAAATAAAATAAAATAAAAAGGATGAGAATTAAGATCTGGGAAGTAAAAATTAATTACAGAGGGATCCTAAGTAAAGTGAGAAAGGGAAAAGAACAGTTTGGGACCGTAAGAAGAGTATTACAGAAGTGAATATATGAGCAGGGTGGGACACTGGAAGGAGCAAGAAGGTGCGGGCAACAGAATGAGAGAAATGAAGAAATGATACAAATGGCATCTCATGGCCACCTATTTTTGTCTTCCACCTGTGCTGAGATAAGAAGGTGATACTCTTCCACAGGAAATTCAGATTCATATGAGCTTCCTCCTCTTCTGTTGGCACTTGGGCAAGGATTTTGTGATATTTTGAGAACAGCAAAAGAAAGAGACAGAAAGATGGGCATTTCCCTTTCTGTTCATGTGCTTAAAATTACTGAAATCAGCTTGTAATAAACTACTAATGTTTGGAGATCAATCTGTTACTTTCTTCTTTGGACTTATTAGCTACTACACAGTTCAAATATTTCAAAGTACACCCATCACCTCACTAGTATATATATATGATGAATTAATTTCATTAATCTCCTAAACTGAGGCTATGGACAAGAGATATATGTGAGAAAAACCTAGTAAGAAGTCCCTTAGCACCTTTTAGCTTGTTCATATTAGTGACACAGCTTCACATGTACACAATGACTACAAGTGTAAACACCTTTATCTGACGAAATATCTTTGTTATTGGAAAAAAAGAACTACAGAAGTCAAAGAAATAACCTCATTGACTGCTTAATAAACTTATTTTGTTCATGACTAAAGGAGGAAAGAGAGAGGAAAAAAAAACTCCTTGATTTTAAGTACAAAGAGTCCACTCAGAAGAGATACAGGTATTGTGTTCATTTCTGTAAGATGAACATTCAGGTCATTTCATCTCCATGCTTCTCAAGGCAATGTTTCTTGTGAATAGTGTTCAATGAACTTTTATCAAGTCTTCTCCAAACTAAAGACACAAATCCTAAACCAAGCTTAACTCAGTTATGAAGTCTGAGCAATACATACTACAATCTGTTTTTCTCTCTCTAATTCTCACCATTTCAACTTCAGCAACTCAGCTTATTCAGAGGGGCAGATGGCTCACATCATGAGAAGCAGAGCACATACAGCATGTTCCAGAAAGACCATGCACTATGCTGAGATTTCATTTTTGTTGTCATTTGGATATTAAGATGATGTTTTATTCATACTGAAGAAAATTGGTCTGTCCTTCCCCCTTGCCTATCTTTCTCTCTGAACTCTTTTAAGACATCCTGAAAAGTTTGTTTTGGTTTCATTAAGGGCTCTCACTTCCACGTGACCAGTCATGCAGTACCTGCCCCTTCCCACTCGCTTCCTAATCTTCATTGGAACTGTTCCTTGTATGGAGAGACTTTATATACACTCTGCTCTGTTAAAAAAAAAAAATATATATATATATATATGATGTGAAACTTCCAGAGATCAACATTCTTTAATTTCATTCAGCTCAGAGGCATTACTTGAATAAAAATGAACCCTGGCTTCAATATTTATATTCCTCAAATTATAACACACCCTATCAGTTTCACTTTTTGTAGTTGTTGCTGGATTTACTTTAGCATTTGACCTCTTTATACTACAGAATAATAAGTTAGAAATAGAAGACTTGTTAGGGCATTTAGGTAGTCCTCAAAGGAAACAGCAGGTCCTGTTCTAGCTCCCACAGGCTTATTCCACTATAGAATTTATTATATTATTGTAGCTCTCTCTACATCCACGTAACATTCTTGGAAACTTGTGTCTCAAACCAGAAAATATGAACAAGCACAGTAAACAGGTTTTTCTTTCCTTACAACTTGGGAGGTACCCTATGCTGCTTAGCTAGGGTGCTAAGTTTATGCATATGGAAAAAACTCCCCTCCTCAACACTTACCCATTTAAGCTTATACTAGTCTACAAGATGGCTTTTTCTCTTACCCTGTCAGTGATTTTCTTGGTTCTTAAAGATGGAATCAAGTATCTTTGTGTTTCACCTCTCAATCTTTAACTCCTCATCTACCCTTGTGGTACCAATTCTGCTTTGAGGGCTTTTCTAGTCTTTTACTACAGAAGTATGAGTCAGCTGAATGAAAGAATTTTAAACACCTCCAACTTCTTCAAAGCAGAGTAAAAGCTTAGTCTTCCTAGAGCTCCTTCTGTTCACCTTTGCAAATTAAAGTGTTCATTTCCACTATAATTAGTTAGACTGGGGTGGAGCTGATTTAATATCTATCACAGTGAAAATAATTTTAAAATTGAACCGAACTGTTTTCAAGGCTTTAAAGACTTAGGGTCCACTGACTTCAAGAAAAGTTACAAATGAAAAGTCTCCGAAAATGCAAGCTAACTGAAAATGAACAGCCTGTGTTCACATCAGAAGAACAAAGCTATCTATTTGAAAAATTAGTCATCTGCCAGTTGTGTTTAGGGATGCACTCGATGTTTCAAGTTCTAACAATCCTTCTTCAACTTTGAAGAAAATACTGTGTTCTTTTACAGAGCATTCCTCATGAACCTTTACATCCTCTGTGACCCTTAAATTATTTACAAGGCACAGCTATCGAATAACCATTTAATGGAAACCATGAGCAAAAAGAAAAGTTTGTGCTTGTGTAAAAAAGTTAGATAGGAAAACCTCTATCTATTTCTATTTTTCTGCTGTTGTAGAGAAATAAATAATGCTTACTGTGCACCAGTTCTGGTATTCCTTGGAAGCTTCCATGAATCAGATCAGCTCACTAACCAAAAAACAATCAGATTAAAAACTAAATCAGGAAAAAAAAGAGCCTACAGATCATTTTCTGATGGCTCAGTGGGCTGAACTGGTTCATGATGAGTGCCAGACCTAGAGGGACCAGTTGCAGGGGAAAGAAGCTCCAAAAACAGAAGTTCTGAGATCAACTCAGCTGTTCATGAAATCCCAGTCTCAGTTTCAATTTCTGGGTTGATTAAAGCGCAGAGATGCTGTCTAGCAGTACTACGGTACTACTGGTTAGACAAACTTCCGTCTGTTCCAGGCCTCTCCTTGTGCAGCTCCTCTCTCTTGGCCATATGGCCCCATCTTAGCCATAGCTTAGCCTAGCTTAGTTGTCAGACCATTCAAGTCAACAAACAGGGGAAAAAAAAAATCTTTTTTCTCTTTTTTGCCAAGTCAGATATCTGTTGGGATAGTGAGTTGAACTGGCTGTTGATGGGTAACAGTCAGCACCAGAACTGGTTAAAGGCAAGTGAAACTCCAGTAGTTAGGACCAGTAAAGAGGGAATGCATTCTCTTATCCCAAAACTCAGGACACAAACTATTACAGCTATGCAAGGAAAGCAGAACAAATCCTCCCCCCAAAATGTTCATGCCAAGCTTATTTCATAATAGCTTGGGTCCAAAAACATTCTTAGATGGCAAGCACAAGTCACAAACTGCTGGCTGTATGCAGACACATCACCTCGGCAGCAGTAACATTTCATTTTTTTGTTTTATCAACTCTTCTGTTTGTTCACTCATATCTATAAACATTATCTTATTTTTAATTCAAACTGAGTGTGCTAGCCAGCTGCATTTCAACCTAATTTGGAAATATGCTTTTAGTTCATTATACTTAGCAATATTTTACTGCATAGGGGGTTGAAAGACCACTTTGACTTGCAACCTGGACTCTCAACATTTTGGCTTGCAATAAACAGTCAAAATTCAGAGAATGGCTATTCTGCTTCTTGTCTCAAGTATGTGCTTTGTTCCCAAGCGGGGCTCTCTCAAGTATTTTTCCCCAAAACACTAAAAAAAACAAACCAGTAACATTATTTTATATGCTACAAAAAATTTACACCATGTCAGACCTACTATATAGGTGTAATATCAACATTTCTCATGAGAACTACAAGTTTAATGAACCAAATGTCTACTTCTGCTGCAGTGAGAGCTGGGTGGAAGAATAAAGTGACTGTTCCCCAGATGGAAAGGTGCACATCTCCTGCCTAACCATAGCTCAAAATCTTTTGGGATGAAGACGGTTTACTCATGAAGGAGATAATTTGACATTTAGTGCTGATGCATGTCTATTGGTGAGCCGCTGTTGCAACTCACTGCAAAGGTACTGATTTTGAACCTACTTGCAAAATGCTTTATTATCAAGTAGGCACTCCCAAGGCAACTGGAAATAAAGAGTAGTATAATTAAACCCTGAAGCTGTGTCACAACATCTTCAAGGCAAAAGCCTCTGAATGAACTCTTCTACTCAAGTACAAAGGAGATGCCATTTAATGGACTTAAATCAGAGAACCAGTGTGGCCATAAATAACCAGAGTGCAGGTAAGGGACTGTAAAGCAGAGTAAGAGAGTAAGGGTAAGGAAATGCTGTGTTAAGGATACAGACACAAAGCTGTCAAGACATATGTGGAGGAAGAAGGAAAATATCTACGTAGGGAGATGGGGAAGATCAAAGATACATGACCATATCTCTGTAAATCAGTGTAGCTCTATTGACTTAAAAGGAGCTTCGCAGATTGACTAGCTGGAAAGATTTGCAATTAAGAACTGTCTTTCCACTAAAAAAGCTAGCTCTATCTGTAAAACAGTGTGATTTTGTTTCTCCTTCCACTCCTATTAACACTGTATCAAAAACAGTTTAAATAATTGTTTGCTTTAAAACAATTGCATACAAGCAATCCTTCCTCATTTCAGTCTTAAAAGATGATGTTTACTCTAATGTGATACAAATTTCCTATCAACTTGTACACATTATACTATGAACCAGCACCACTATTCCTCTTCCTGCTTCCTATAAATTAACTATTAAAGTGCTAGGAGTTTTCACTTTAAGAGGATGGCTACCCTGGGTTACCTATAGCAGTTTTGGAGATTCTACTTTCTCAGGTCTCAAGATTAGTATTATTTCTTGAGAACCAAATAAATATCATTACATATTTCTTTTATCACTCAGCCATGGCAAAGGGCAGGCATATAGCTTCTGAATCTGGGTGGCAGAATTCCATAGTTATTTAAGAGACTGAGTTAATATATACTACTTACTCCTGTGACCTCTGTTCAGGTCTCACTAGAAGAGTAGAAAATTTGGGGCAGTGGGAAGGGAGGAAAGTCCCTTTCAGCAAAACACACCTTCAGGGGCAGGGAGTACTTTTGTGAGGGTCAAGTGAAATCTTGCAAGAGCTCTGCTTGAAATCCCAAATGTCAAACTGTCCATTTTAATAAAATACTTCATGTTGGGTTCCCTTGAAACCTCTCATTAAAACTTACTGAGTTCCAGTGAACAAAGAGTCCAGCTCTGAGTTCTTTGCAACCTTAGGTGGAAATTTTCTCCCTGGTTCAGGACAGTTCACCATCTGAAATTCAAAGTCCCTTGGCACTTAAACAAGGCCCAATACAATTATAATTCAGCCATCCACTGCTCAGATACAAACAGATGTAAGAAAAAGCTACATGTATACAGGGGATTCTGGGAGGGTAACAGACCATCCTTTGTCTTACTGCACACACCACAACAAGGTCAAGAAACTTTGCAGTTCCTATGCATGGGAGAAGATTAGATAAGTGCAAAACGTTCCCCCAAGACGATATTCAGTGACCCAGTGCAGCAGGTAACAGAGAGCAGTGGATCTGTGCCCAGGCCTAGCCATTCTTCCCAGTTCAATGCCAGCACAGGGACAGAAATTAAGGAATGCAATGTTGCATTCCTTAAAAGGCATATAAATAATCTGATGGTTTTTGCACACTGGTGTGTTCCCTCTGGCATGTTTTATTTCGTCCTGAAAATATGGCAGAATATTAAGAGGGCAAACAACTGATTAGTGAGTAGAGTCCATTCAAACATGCTCCCTTTTGCAATTCCCCGTAAGTGGTTGCTTATTTGCACAAGTGGACAAGATCTAGGAATTCTCAGCAGTCAACAGGGCTATGACAAGTAACACAGGTATTAACTGACCGTAGGGAAGCTTTAGGTTGACGGACAGGTTGATTATTAGTAAAATGCTACACGTTTCAGGTTTTGCCAACAGACAATGTGTTGCTAAAAAAAAGTTGTGGTTCCAGTTTACCGGAAGCATGTCCGGACTAGTCTCAACTTGAAACTACTAGGCATGCTTCCATAATGCAGGAATCACTCCTGCAGGCATCATCAAGATGCCTATTCTAAATAATTCATGAAATATATCTGCCTGTTATTACTTTAGGACATTGCGCTGCATGCCCATAAGAGTTTAACTGCAATCTGTTTGTATCAGACCATATAAACCTCTCTTTCTAAGTACAGTACATTTGGGGGAAAAAGGAATGTCAGAAGATACTCTTGAAATCCTTATTGGCCAGAAATCCAACAGCATTTATTTTGAGCAAACAGTGAGAATAAAACGTTTTCAGAGGCACTTTCAAGAACCAATGAGCTATACAATTTCACACATTTACATTTGGGCATCAAAGGCTACAACTAACTTAAGCAATTGTAGAGGCTAAATCCCTTACACCCTTCACTCTTGCTGATGGCACTGAAATGTGGCAGATAGGTGGAAGCATTTAGCTATTTGGAAAAACATTTGCTGCTTTTTCAGTTATGCCCCATCTCCTCCGTAAAAAGCAAGCAAGCTAATGGAAAGCTTCTCACAGATGAATTTGGCTTTTGATCTGCCAGTTGGATTATGTTGAATCAGGTACAAAAAAAGAGCTTCTCATGTTGGATTATGTCTACATTAGCAATAAGTACAGCTCAACAGGAGCAGAGGTGTAAAGAAAGACAGTTATTTATCTGAAGACTTGACATCCACACTATCCATATGTGGGTGGGAAGGGCTATTTGGACTAACTGTAGTTTGGTCCCATTCACTGAACACATATTGGTGTTTGGAGGGCTTCARGTACACTGCTGGAGCATGTATTCTAACTGAGTTTTATCCAAAAGGAATGTAGTTCCTTGTGCCCTGAGACTGCTCTGTGATGTAAAAGAAAGCATGGCAAGTGGGAATGATCAGATTTCCTTCAAAAGCAAACTCCTGAGCAAAACTAAAACAGTAACATGGATAACCTTCGCACCACTGCTTTTGGATTCTGCAATTGAAGCAACAAAGGTTCTTTTTTATATTAATTTTAGCACTGACAGCATTTTAACATTGAACGTCTTCAGCTAGAATAATCCCCCCACAGAGGGGAAAATTTCTCACGATTTGCAATATCAAACATGCTTTAATTTGGATGCTATATAGCACCATATCATACATGCTATAATGCTGCTGTCTACCTACTAGAGATGCCTGCTGAGACACTCCAACATATAGCTTAAATATGCCCAAGAGAATTCATAGTTTCCTGAACACTATAAATAACTGTGTATGGGGACACGTTTAACAAAAGTCTCTCATGACTTTCTAGTTTGTTTTATCTTGTGATAGCAGAGACCTTTTCAGTTTACTCCCTTGCCTTCCTTTTATGCTTGTGGATACATCTGACAATTAATGATTAGCTAAAGATGAATTTCTGTAGCTGGCAGATAAGCCCTTTTGACCTTCTTCATACCCAAAGATAAATAGCAAAGGATTATGAGGCAAAGTGGAGTCTAAAATTCAAAGCAGACAACAAGTTATTAGGTCTTTTACAACTTTGAACTTGCTGGCAATCTGAGAGTATACATCCCAAGAAATGCTTCATTTCACTGTGCTTCTCACTTATTAAGTGACTTGCTACTGAAGAACAATTGCTGACATTTATCAGATACCAATATCTGAGTTAATGCTCCAAATTCATCACATGCCCTTCATGGCATCACGTATTCCTATGTTCTGCAGTAAAGGTTCCAACATCAGTTTCACAGTCCCATGCATTTGTCAGCCTTTTCTCATCTGCTTAATAACCTCACAGGACTGAGCTGACTAGAGCAGGGTTAAGAAGGCGGCACTAAGAGCATATGAGGATGAAATGACTTTATTTTAGAATAACTATTGGACGTGGGCAACAAAACAGAATTCATGGGCTTTCTGGCCAGACAACTGGAGTTCTTTGCAGTTACGTCTAAATTTATCTTTATGGTTGTAGTAAAAATGCTCGTTCAATATATGTTGCACCATTACTACACTAAGCTGTACTCTTAGCATTGTACTAAGAAGAGGAATGGAGATCTGCTCTGCATAATTAAACATATTGTTCCTTTCTGTTGTGATCTGGCATGATCTTCGATAAAAACAGGTGAACTTGAAGAAGACTTGCATATCAAAGGTCCTGCAACTTTTGCAGAGAAACTAACACAGCTCTGATGTTGAATCTGACCATTGTAATTCATGCACCTGAAAACTTAGCTGCTTTTCTAATAGCTAGTTAATCTCTTTAATACAACTAGTAACTGAAAACAATTTCTCTACTGCAATTTAGAATGGTAGCAAGATCCCAAATAGAAAGACAAAAGACATCTCTAAAACAGTATTTAAAATTTGGACTGAGCAAATTAAAAAAAAAAAATCCATGTCTCTCTGGATCATCAAGGGGGGCAAACTGCATCTGTGACCATGCTGATATCTTCAGTAATGCTGAGGAGTTCCTCACTGGGACACAGCTGAGTCGAGCCTTTTGTATAAACATTGCCATTGCAAATAAATTTGAAAGTCTGATTTCATTCTGTTTCTTCCAGCATATATGAGGTCAGTCATGCAAGGAATACTGAACTCTGACAGATAGAAAGCTAGCTCTTTCTCTCTCCAAAGCATTTTAATTTACTGTAGAGTCTGTCATAATCTTTTCCACACAAATACACAGACTAGTGTGACTGTATACAACCAGGTTTGTATGGCAGGTAACTGAATACAGTCCCTTTCCTTGCCTTTGTTTTGTTCTCATCAACCTTGACTGGCTGCTACATTTGTCCATCACTCTCTGAAAGCCTTTCTTTTCAAAGAAAGGTTGTTAGAGCTAAGACTTCACTTGAAAATCTTAYTGTGTTTCTTTCCTCAGACTTGATACAGCTGAACTGATCTCAATAGTTCAGAACTTTCTTGTTGACTGGAATTTTCTCCCCTGCACAGACAGTAGATAAGGGAGTTATGATCCCTGCTGCTGGATCACCTTGCCCAGAAATTTTGTTGTACTTCTATTGTATAGTTTACACTGTAACTATAAATCATTATATTTGCAAGACTCCAGCTATAGCAAAACCAGTGTCTTGGCATTGTAGTCCTTACAGTAGGAGACTGTGATGAGAATATTTTAAGAAACTTTTAAGTAGAGTCACAACACCCTAAAATGTTTGGGTACTAATGGGGGCTTACATTCTGAATATCACTAACTCATAGAGCAGAAAAAAACCAAGCATTCTTAGAAAAGGCTGACTACCTTCCAAATAGCTAAGGCCTAAGTTTGCCACACAAGTTTGCATTTGATTCAGAAGACATTTAATGCTTCCTAAATCATACAGTCTATAAAACATTCTGTGTTCATTCCACTGCCACAAAACGTTATGCAAATACATTTGGCCAGCTGACATTTATCAAACATGTCCTCAAATACTAAATAATATTTCCATACATCCACATGCACAAAATTGAGGTTTCCTGTATTTAAATCTGCCTGCCTGACTTCTGAATGTTTGATGTCCACTTGTGCGACCTGTGAGTGTTGACCTGAAATCACTATGCATGAGTATTCAACACCTGTTCTTTATAAAGTGTTGGCCTTATAAACAATTTGGAAGTGCCAACACTAGGTTCACATATCAATATAATTCAATAAGAATTCCTGAGAGAAAAAAAAAAAAAAAAAAGCAGATTATTTTGACTTTATTAAAATAACCCCAATTCTGAGCTTCAGGATGCATGTGCAGACTTTACCAAAACACACATTTTTTAAAAGATTAGCAGTTACAAATAGATGGAAGTAAGAAGATAAAGAATGTCACTGTGGTGCGTATTTCCTATACATCTCTTTGAAAAGCTTTAGGATTTTTTTGAAGATTAGTCAGACTAAAATTTTCTTTTAGTAACAGGTAGTTCCTTCAGGTGCCCATTGCAGAAAGCTATTTAGAGCCTCTGATGTACTGTAGGCTTTATAGCTATAGATAATCATTACCTGTGGTGAGCAACATAATCCACAGCCAACTAATTGTAAGGATGCGTAGCACACAATATCAGAACAAGCAGCAAGACCCTGAGAACTGCTGGGGCTCATTTGCCACGACAATGGCTTATACTGTGCTACTGCCAACCTAAAAATATCCCCTTACCCCACACTTTCCCCATGCACGGTATAATTTAGCTGCTTTTTAATGGATGTCATTTTATACTTCAAAGGTGATCATTTTAAATCCAGTATCACATTTACAAGGTATCATTCCACATTCTGCAATATAAATCTAGAACAATTTTTATCTTGCTGTAATATTAACATATGACTTGCTGCTTTTGCTATACACAACACATGAAGTGTGTATGTGTACAAGTGCGCATGTGTGTGTACATACAATTCCTTCATTAGCTCATCTTCATTTACTAGAGACTGAAATGCTTGCTGCTAGGATATATAGTCAGACACATACCAGTTGGCTTTATTCTGAAAAATATTTAACAGGCAGCCTATAGGTTTTCAGATTAACTCATCTGTAACTAAAAACCTAGGCTTAAATGTTGTGCTCAGATCCACAAGCTTTCCAATGAATTGAACGGGATCAATAACATAGAAAAATAACCACCTAAAAAACAAACAAGCCATCTTTATAGACAGAAAATCATACCTATTCCTAGGTATTTTCATATGCCATCTTATTTCCTCTCTGAATGTGATTTGGAACCAACCTTAAACAGAAGTGAATAAATTAAAAGCTACGTAACCTTTAGATTTCAATATTACTGTCTCACTAAATTCATATTAATGAACACATTATAAAAAACATTATAAGATGCATTAGTTGCCCATGTGGGCATTTTTGAATAAAGATAGCAAAGTATTTGATATAATAAGTATATTGAACAATTTTCCTTATGAAAATTCATTTCAATACTTACTATCGTTCTACGTGTTCTAAGAATTTGCAGAGGGTGTATTTCTGGGGGGAAAAAAAATAAATTAATTAAACCAAGCAGAGTACAGAAAATTCCTATACCTGGAAGCAGAACTGCCTGCTCTCTGTACTGTGACCCCTGAAGAAGTGCAAGACACAGAAGAAAATGAGTTTTACATTCCACCATTTACAGTGCTTTAAGATGTGAAAACATGTCAATTTATCCCCCCAGTGAACTCCAAAGAAAGAAGTGTCAGCTAAGGAGGGCTGTCAGTATTAAATTCAGAAAGGCAGTCACTTATTTTTCTGGATCTATGAACATAACTCCTTGCAGTAGCTGAGAGAGTTTTCAGTCAACAACAGTATAGCACCAGCAGTATTTTTTGTGGGACTTGAACTTACAGGGAACTGTAAGGAAGCATAATTTTTTTTTTCATGCATGGGTGAGTTCAGCTAGTAACAACTGCAAAATTTATTTTTCATAGCTGAAATCCTGCTCCCAAATTGAATAAAAACAGAGTTAATAAATTATTAGTAGTACTTACAGAGCTATACAATTATATAGAGTGCTAAACTAGGAATACTGGGAAACTAAGATATTCTGCTGGTATTCTGAGAGGAAAGACAGTATGCAGTGAAACTCAGGAATCTAGACTGACTTTAGAGGTAAAACGCGGAACAAATCTCCATCACTAACCCTATGCCTTAAGCTCTCTATCAAAGGGGACAAAATACTTTACTACCTCAAAAAGATTTCTGTTGAGAATTACTTGAAAGTATCTCTATATGTTGCTGAAAAGCCCCACAATGGTAAATGCTGTATAACTACTCACCCCCCATCTCTGTGAGCATCTATCTCCCCTGTGTGTTCCTGCCCTGAAACCAGCTCTGCTATTTATGTAACTACAAGGTAAGCTGATCCACCTGACAGAAAACTATTTGTTGGTCCAGCACCAGAGTGAAGCTGAATCATGGCTGAGAAGGGGAGAAGTGTTGGGGGAACAATTCCCTTTCTGAGGGTAGTGTGCATAGAGGTCTACAATATAGCAGCGCCAAGGGCAATTCAGAGGCAAGCAACTTCTTTTCTCTCTGAAGAGCAGGACAAGGCAATGACAACTTGAGAAGAGCTCATCAGAATGCAAAACTGAAAAGAATATAGGGTTCACACCTGTTAACCCGTCATTATTCAGAAAGAACTAAATACAAATAAAAAAGACTTAACAAATAAAAAGGCAGAAAATGCTTGTTCTTTGTTTTCTTTTTAACTAGAAACATTGTTTCAGTAACACTAGGAGAAACAACCAATCCATAAGGTAAGAGAGTGAGACAAGTTGCGACAGGGATGTTCATTAGAGGAGGGATGAGTTGATGCTAGAGCAGATGTGTTTAGCGGTACCTTCTGCCAGAGAGAGGTCATAAAACAGGGGCCTAAGACAGCAATACCTGTTTTTCTAGGAATAACCAATGTCCCACTTCTTTTGCAGTTAAAACAGCACCAGGCAATTAAAACCTCAATATTGTCAAGCTACAGTAGAGAACACTTCACGGTTATAGTACTTGTCATTGGGGGCTGGGGAATAGTTCTGCAAGTTAGATAAAACAGTCAGAGTAGATTGGAGACCTCTGAGGACAGCTTTGTTTTGAGTGTGATGCATGATCACAGTTTTAATCTATGACTATCAGTATAAAGCCTGAATATTTTTCTGGCTTGGTTCTTCCTGTCCTCAACTCATGCTTGTTCAGGACAGGGAGCAGAGCCAGATCAAGGGATTGAGATGAAGCCAGCCAGAACTTGATTAACTCACTTGACCCTAACCATAATAATTACCATAATAAAGAGTAATACATTAATTAGCATTGCAGAAGATAGTAAGAGTCAAGACATTCTTCTGTTCATCCTACAAAAACAAACAAATGTTTAGCTTTAGCCTCCATTAGCCTGTATACTAGCCMAGCACTTTTGGTTTTAACAAATGCAATACTACTGGCACAATCCTTTCTGGATGTGTATTTGTGTGTCAATGATTTAACAGCATAACAATACAAGGTCACACTTTCATCTTTATATAAGAAACTTCTAAGAGTCATGGTGAAGACCCCACTGCTATATTTCACTTAGGAAGGAGAAAACATCACCTCTGACAATCTACTTTATTTTAAAACAAATTTAATTCTACTTATAAAGTAAAACATCAAAAGACTGTGACAGTTTAAATTCATTTCCTAATTTTCTCCCTGCTGCTTTGCCTTGACAAAGCAGAGAGCTGACAGGTGATTACTCCTGATCAACTGAGGCAGAGAGAACTTGTTGAACTCCATCTGAATCCCATCAGGAAGATGAAAATAGTCCTCTAGGGAATCTAAATTAAAGTCTGTGAATGATGCAGGCATAGACAGATCTGAAGAAAGAATGAGGACTGGAGCTATCCACATGTATAAAGAAGGTTTGTTCTGGAGACTATCTCAAATTGTCCTTTTGCTAAAAAAAAATAAATTTACAGGGAAGGGTGACTTCTGATGACACAGTTAATGTTACTTCAAGATCTCTATCAGGTTCTCCCAACTAAACGTTCCCCACAATGTTCTCTTTTACCCCATTACAATCTTATTTGATTTATATAAAAAATTCACTACTGTCTCAAGACCTACAGAATTTGAAGGCAAGGTTCTGACTTTGAAGCATTACTTGCACATAGTGTACTTCAATATCTAACTTTCAAAGGATTTTACATGGTCATATTCATTATTCATAATGGAAATCACTTAAGCCTGTGGCAATACGATATGCTCTACTTAAAAATATTTCAGCTCCTTACCAGTTATGGGCTACATGCCTGTGTAATCTGCACAGGTTCAATCTAGTAAATTGGTGAGTGAATAAGGAAAAATTTTTCAAATAGGTACACAAGGAAAATGATGAAACAAGGCTTTGTGGCATCTTCCCTTTTTTGTATCACTGAAGTGTTGACGAAAATAATGGCAACATTCAGAAGAGCTTTGCTTAAAGGATGGGCAAGGAAATTCAGCGCTTGCCTGGAGCTTGGAACACTTTGGTGTCATTTCCTGTTGAGATACAATTGTTTTTTTTGGTTGCCCTGCAATGATTCATTTCAACAGCTCAACAGTCTCAAAGACTGGGCCTTTTGTCCTTGCCCCTCAGCGCCCCCATGGGTAAAGAGGTGTAAAAAGTACTTTTCTTGCCCAGAGACGTACTGGTGCGATAAAATTATTCATAGATTTGAGGCACTTAGATATTATAACTACTAGTGTCATTGGATTGTAGTATATCAGCTGGAATATTGCCCAAGTTAATTCTTCAAGAATATTTCTAGGGTCTTACTTTTAAAAATTCTTAAGACTCAATATCTAAGTAAATATTTAGGGCATAGCTTGGCTTATGTGAGCATCTGTAATCTACATACTTCCCAACAGGCACTGAACAGACATAACAGCATGAAAATACAGCCGGCAGACCTTTATCTTTTAGTTTCCAATTTTGCAAAGATTTTCACAGATCTTTAATCATACACACCTTGGTAGCCTGGTGGAATGTGTGTTTAAGTCTTTGCAATTAATGCAATTATGATTATGCAACCTCTCTCGAAATTCTTATAGAAGTACTTATAGTAGAAGTAATATTTAGAATTTAGAATTTTTCTGAGATCATTTAAAATATATGYTTACTTCCTCCTTTTTACATGCTCTCTATTGTGTTGCAATACTGTTCTTAAGAGAGAGTTCACATTGAGTATACGTGTATGTATTTTTGTGTAAAACAGAAAAAGAAACAAAAGAGTAAAAACATTTTTTTGCAAAGTGTAACAGAAAGGAAAGTGTTTAGATCAATAGCCTGTTAGACTGGTACAGAGACAGAGAATCATAAGAATAGACATAAAGATGCCTGGTACCCCATGCATAAGGTGATTTACTATGGAATTAGGCAGAGTCTTCTGGCACATTCCTAGGAATGCCAAACCCTTGTGTTGGCACACCCCACAATAAAGCAGTGAGACAGTGAGAACCCAGAATCTTATGCTCAGAATTGTTTTGCTAATATTTTTAAAAACACTACAGCTAGTGCAAGCATCCTTGGCAGCTTGCTTCGTTTTGCTGATTTCCTAACAGTAACTCTTTGCTTAGCTTTATCAAAGAGAAAACGCTTCACCATAATACTCAGCGCACGTYCAGTTACCCCCAACAACCAACAGTTTATTATTTTCCATAGTTACTGATATTTAATTTCATGGTAATGTTATTAACCAGAAACAACTTCTCAAAACAATAAAAACAGCAAGCAGCTGAGGAATAATCTGGACTAGCTTTAATGCATTGATTCTAGTTAGGTTTTTTTGTTTGTTTTGTTTTACCAACCCCATCTTTGTATTTCAATTTGTAGTAAGAATAAACAGAATGAGTCTGTTACATTAATGTGGACATTACTTTACTAAAAATTTATAAGCAACCATTGCTGTGGTATCCTAGTGATTCCAAATATTAAAGACAGGCTCCTCAAATCACAAATCTTTCATACACTAGTTTCATTCAGAAAGTCTCAAACACTAGAATAAATAAATGCTCCTGAGATGTGAAGCAGGCATTCCTAACTTTTCTACAATTTACAGTGTACCGTACACATACAGAGGGTTTTTTTTAAATCAGGCTTATTGACTAATAACAATATTTAGTACAAAAGGTTCACCTTTCCTCTTTTTCTCTTAAAGGCATCATTTAAGAGAAAAGTACCACTTTTGTCCTTTTTAAAGGCAGGAAAGCTGAAGCATAGTGCATTGAAGTGTGCAGCAGCCCTTGGAATATAACTTAACTCTGGCTTCCTCATTCCTAACACAGTCTACCCTAGGCCAAGGACATCCCACAGTATCAAAGAGTACAGAGGTGGACGTGTCTCCCTCAGGATTCAAGTTTGCTTTGCTACAGGGCTGTTTCAGGTACCAGTCCCCATCCCCTCACACCCACTCCACATGGTGCCAGAAAACCTTTATTTTCCTTGTTTAATCATTTTTAATCTAGAAGAAAACAATTTATAACTGAACAGCCTTGTGTGCTTTTTGACTATGAAGATATACACTATAAACAGGAAGAAATTATTCTTGGCAATAGACCATAAATACATGCTAAATGTTATTGTGTTAGGACTCCTAATTGACTAATTGCCAGAAATGAACTAACTGAATTCCAGAGCCATGGCTAATTTTATGTCAGCTGGAGATAGATGCCAGCTTTGCCAATACTAACCATAAGATTCAGAAAATAGGAAACTGAGAATATATGATTATTTAAAGGTATCACTGAAATATTAGGGGCTAATCATTCCATCTTCCACACAAAAGCTATTTTAAAAGGCATTTCTACCCATTTGACATGATTTCTTGCTCATGTTTTACAAAGGAGCAGAAAATTAATACAAAAGCCATGAATATCTATATCCCCACAGCAAAACTGGAATGTTAATCTAATAATTTTTGTTCATGTGCTATGTGCCTTCAGAGAGTCAGCTCTTTCGGAAAACTCTAACTGAGGAGAAAGGCACCTTACTGACTAGCTGAAAGAAAAATGAGTTGGAAGGTGAGGTCTGTTTTGCAGCAGATTTCACCTACGCTGCAGAAATTGTAGAATATCAGCACTTTAAAATTACAAACATGTGCCGCACCTGGTTCCTGAACAAACAAAGCACAACATGGGACTCTCCCTTGATGACTTATTTTTGATGGAATCATTGAGCCAAAGCAGAAAGCTTGAATTACAAAAGCAGTAACCTGAATAGGCCTGCTTATTCCTGCTTCAATTACCTTTTCTCAGTGAAGGCTGCCTATTTTGTCAATAGCTCTGTCAACATTTTAAAAACCCCTCAGAGTAATTCAGATTGTTGAATGTAAATAAGCCACCTGCTTTCAAAGATCAAAACAAGATTTTTTTTACTAATAAAGATGGGGCCCTACATATAAATAAGAAAACACTCCTCATCTCTTGCTTTAATCTCTTTTTTGAGATATGCAGATAATGCTCTAACTGAAAACTTCAACTGGACAAATATGCAACACCAAAGGAACTTAAATGCACATGCATTTGCCTATATAACATCAAAAAAATAGATACAACCCAAAATTCGATGTTTGGTAGATGTATCATCCAAGCACTTCTCTGCAGTCCAACTGATCCCGAGAAAGAACACAACAGGGTCCTACAATAGAAGCTGACAAAATCAAAGACTCCCTTTCTGGCAATGCTGTCAATATTACAAGGAAGGCATTGCCACCTATAATATCCTATGGAGGACAGATCCACCTTATTCATCGATGGTGCGTACCAAGTATCTACCTCTATGCTCAGAGCTGGTCAAGGATTGGGAAACATGGGGTCTAGCGTGGCAAAAATAACAACCTCTTCTGGGATTTAATGCTATTTGTGTGTCAGAAATCCTCACAAATGTTTATTGGCTTGGGGCAATTATAACAAGCTCCTCTGTCCTCACTTCTCAACATTTTATGCTGCTGTAAGAGTAAATATAGACCCCAACAGAAATGGAGTACGTGTAGTATGAGAGACTTGTTAGCATCCTCATTATTTTAAACTGGTGCTGTCAGAGCGTATCACGTCACATTTTCATTCTGCCTTCTTTCTATGCTTTCTCCTAGCTTCCCTCAGATCTAGCCCTCCTGAGCAGGCAACAGGAGCAGATTTTAGAGAATATTTCATAAGCCAAAACTGTCTTCTAAATTCTCTGGAGCTTTGTATGTTATCTGCTGATAGAATATACTTGACTCACTTATCTGCAGAAGAATTAAACATTTCACTTTCACCTTTTGCTATCTTAGGAAGTACAACATAAAGCAAATATATATATATACATATATATTTAATTCTCAGGTGATTTGTATCCAACTTACTATATCAGCACTACAATTTGTAATGTGGATATGAGGAATTTCATACAATCTAAACAGTTCACAGTCTCAAAACTGCTCTCACAGTTGCCAATAGGAGTTGTGTCATTGGCTTCAATGGGGACAAGTTCAGGTTTGATATTTGTGATGCAACAGCCCATAAAAAGTAGTTTAGTATCTTTTTAAAAGCTCTTTTCTTAACCTTTAGTACAATCTAAAGGTATTAATTTAATAATAAGATAATTTAATTATCTTCCATCTGCCAACATGTTCTCTCTGTTTGACTTTTTTCAAATACAACTCTCAGAGCCTTCTTTTCCAAAACATGCATCTTAAGTAGCAGATTTTTGGTTTGAGGGCAAATATTCTCTGTTATTTCTTCACTGTCTCCATGGACATTGTTCAGAATAAAATTGGAGACATAATGGCAACACATAGACCTACATTCAGTGGTCAAGCATATTCCTTTCTCATGGCCAATACAATTAAAATTATAGAAATAACAACATGCAAACAAGGCTTACATGTTTCTTACAAGTGCTAGAAACACAGATTTCTACCACATTTACATCAGTGATTTAAAATGGAGATTTTGATATTTCTAGCATCCCACATGCTTTGGGCCATATTCAAGCAATGTAAAAGTATCTTCACTTCCATAAGTTAAGAAGAAATTCTATGAAAGATGAATACAGTATAATAGAAATTATTTTTTAGCATAGAAAACAGTTTCAGATAAGCTGCTTTATGTAAAGGTTATGAATCAATCTAGGTGAACAAACCAGTCATTGCAGGAGAGGCATTTAAAAGAAAAATAAGCAGATGGTTCACCGGCACATAATATATCTCCATCTTCCCATCTCATGCTGGTGGGGGTTTGGGGGGGAGGCTTATAAAAGAAAGAACATTTTGAAGAAAGCAAGGGCACAGATGGGTATTCCAGCAGAAAATCAGATGCAATCACGTTCAAAATTTCAACCTGACTCCAGCCTTTCAAGATGGAGAGAGATAAATTATGAACCTACACCTGAAATTTTTAACTAACTTTAGGACCTGTAGCATGTCAAGAGTAAAAGAGAATGAGACTGGGAAATAACCTCTTTTTCTGAGGTTACTCTCTATCTGTTGGAGTGTGTTTTTGAAGCTGACAGCATGGTAAGGCAATTAGGCACATGCCATACAAGGAATCTGAGCCATTTGTTAAATATCACAAGGTCTTTCTGGTGCTTGGACACTACAGGAACTCAGAAAACAGTGACTGAATAAGGTCACAAATTATGCCCTCTGATATAATCACACAGTTTGCATGCATATTACTTCTAGAAGGATAGTAATAGGCTGACTAGTGGTGTTATATGAAGATGGAGAGAACAAGAAAGAAAGAGAGGTACGTGTATTATAAATATATAATTTAGCCAAGCATAAAGCTGAAAATTACCAAAACTGCATTAACATCCCACGGCAAACTATTTGACTGATGATTGCAGCCTGCCTTTATCACAACTTCCTTGAAACATTGCTGGACTGATTTTTTTCTTCACCAGACACACTTAACTAGTTGCAGAAAGAGATTAATAATTTTAACTTTTTACCACAGTGTGTAATGTTGCTAGTGATGAGCTAGAAGTCCCGAATCTCCTGGAAGCAGTGACATAGAACGATAAACTTTGTACCCAAAACTTTTGCAGAATGGCAAGCCCAAATATTTGGAGGCACCCAAATATTTTTTTAGAAACAAATGGAATCATACTCAACAATTTTCCTCCATTTTTTTCTCCATTTGGAAATCCTGATTTTTTTTCTTTCCATATAGAGGTGACATGTCCAAGAGGACTTGGGACTAGTTGCAGGGGTGGTATTAAAAATTATTTAAAGGCTCACTTAAAATAGATCAAACCAGCAGCAGCCTGAGTCCTTAAGTCCTTGGCCTGATTTACAAAAAGTCTCTGAAATGGATGAACAAAAAGATAACACCTAACTTTCCCTTTAAATATCMACATTCAAAATTTAACACTCCTATTCAGGCAATGCCCTGGAAGCATTTAGGTATAATTTTGCTAGGCACAGATTTCTGCAGTAATGCTTTAAGGCAGACACATTTCTACTAAAGTGCATGAATGTCATCCTCCAAATGCATTAAGCTGCCCTGCTTCTAAAGCCCAAACAGAATTCACCAACGAAGTAAGAAAGGTGAATGGACATCTGCAGGACATGAGCGGGTGTGCACGTTCTCACAGTGTGACCAGTCTTCCTGATCTTCTAACCTGCAGGCCAATATTTTAACACAGCCAAGAACCACAAGATGCCACACTGCGAGCCTCAGGGAGCAGGAGCTTTGGGGTGCCCTCTCACTAGAAGAATCAGACTCCATTGCTGATGGAAATGGAAGGAGGAATTTGGGCTGGGTAACCTTATCAGCCTCTTCTGACAGGTGGGGATTTTAGATTACCAGACCCTGCACCCATAAAACCCTGTGACTTAAGTTGGCTATGACAGCTGCCCTACAGCTGAGGAGTATACAAGCTTAGCTGTCCTTTGAGTACTTACTGATCCTGGGCAGGAAGAGTAAAAGTTAACCCTCCTTCCCTGCTATCAGTGCTCCATTGCTCTCAGTCTCTCTCACGTTCACACAAAGCTAGGAAGAGCCACTTCTGTCACCACTTGCAGCTTAGGCATTACAACACTCACTGGAGACATACGACACCCGGATTCAAATCTCTCAGGAGCTGGAACAGGGATCTGAACCCAGATTTCCCAAGAGAGTGCCAGAAATCATCAGGCTATTCAGTATACAGCTCAAAACCAATGCAATGTTCCTCTTCTCAGAAATAATTAAACATTCATCAGAGCATGACTGATTCACCCACATCAGTGCTTAGCCTTCAAGCTGGAGTTAATCTTTTTCCTCCTCTCACTGATCTACAGGATACTTCATTATCTACACAGAAACAAACAGCTTCCACAGGAGAGCCTGGAACAAAAAAAAACTATAATCAGGTGGCTATAGCACCCTTATTGGAAAGCCAAATTCAAATTCTTCCTCTGAATGGATGGTTTCTGTAACTACAGGGTTAACAGGTGCTATCTTGACATTATGGTTTGCATAAGACTTATACCCATAACTCAAGGAGAGACATCCTGGCTGTCAATACTGACAGAAAAAAGGCATCCAGCTGCAGGTTTCAGTCGGATATTGAAGTTCCACTCCTCCCTTATCATATCTTACTGGTTACTTCAGATGTGTCTCTGCTAGAAGGCCAACAGATGCCTAGCTAAAGAATGGAGGTTCCATGCARTAGCAAGATGGGTAACAGCTTCTCATATATCCAGAGGTGTTAATTGCTGAAGAAAACTGAAAATGTAAATGCCTGTTTTGGGAGTAAAATGAATGTAGCTTCATCATCAAATTGCCAGCTCTGAAAAACTCCCTCCATGTAATGGTGAAACTCAAGGACTGTGAATCCTCGCTAGAGAAGGCTAGACAGTTTCTACAGTGAAGAGAAATCAGCAGGTTTCAAATGATTCTCCCTGTGAGTGTGAGGTGATGCCAGCTGAGAAAGTGGGGGATGTAGAGCAGTAACCAAAACAAGATAAGAAACTCCTGTTTGACCTAATGAGTGGCTAAGATAGCAGATATTTTTGAAGAAAATATGTTTGGCCTGAGTATGCAGATAGAAACAGCTTTTAATTTATCGCACCAAATGGAGATATAGCAAGTCTTGCTGAAGGGCCAGATGGCTTGGGTTCTTAATTGGTATATGCAGTTTGTTATTCTTGCAGATTAGATAGCTCTCATCTTTACATAATGAATTGCTTTTGCACAGGTTTCACATTAAGTTACTGGGAACAGATAATTTTTCAGTGGGTTGTGAGAGTACAATTGCCATAGGTGTAATGGGTTTGTCATTTTATTTATCACTAGCTTAATTCCAAAAATTCTACAACGAATAGTTTGTCTGGACTATTGAAATTCTGTCTGGAAAAAAAACAGAAATACAGAGGCATTTTCCTCACTCTGGGTACCCCGGGGAGTCAGGAAGAAGCAATCTCTGGGGGTGTAGGACAGAAAAGATTTTGTGCTCTTAACATCCACCTCTGGCTAAACTGCAAAATGTCTGGCAGAAGGTTTATAAAGGATAGGAATAGGGAGATTAATCTAAAGATCCACTGAAATATGAGCTTGGATCTCAATTTGGGAACCTGGAACATTTGTAGTGCTATGATTTCCAGATCACTGATGCTTAAGAATCATAGACTTTTCAAATATTTTCTAGTTGAGTATTGTTACTTTTTCTGGTGCTTTGGAATTAAAATGTGTGAATGAGGGAAAGAAACAGTAAGAAAAAACAGTTCAACAGCCATATCGTATCTGAAGTGACAGCTAGGATCAGTCTTAAAACCATCAGAAAATCTGTATCTGCTGACCATCCACATTGCAAACATCATGCTAGTGGCAATTCCTCTCAGTCCCAGAAGCTCTGTGGAACAGGATTCAGTCCTGACCTTGCACGCCATATATTTCTTAGCCTGCCAGTTCCTTCGGGAAGCTTGCAGCTTAACTACAGCTTTAATTCTAAACAAAGCCAACCCGTCAAGAGAAATTCTACCATTTCTTGGTTCTTTCTTGATACCTTTCTAGAGCTCTCTTCCCTTTCTTTCCTGTAATTTCAAACAAACCCTTAAGAAGAGACAATACCAAGTACTAGAAAATGACTGGTTCTCACAGCAGAAGGTAACCTGGGATAGCACTTAGCATTTTGCCCAAGGAATAATAAGCCATGTGAGAGTGCCTCTAAGCATAATGAGGACAGGGGTAGTACAATATATTTCACAGTTAATCAACAGTACTAGTATAGGCACACAGACCCACCATACAAGAAAAACCTCATGAAACAAGCTCAATACCCATATAAATCCATGGAAACCTTCCATCAACTTCAGTATATATTGAATAGGGAGATTTTTTGTTGTTGTGCAACATCTTTTAGTCACCTAACAGAGTCTCTCTCTGACAAGACCTTCTGGATGAAGTGTTTGCCTTCACATCCCATTTTACAATGGAAACTGAAGTAATCTCCTGCTGCTGAAGGTAACTCTGCAGGTATTAATATTCCCCAGCTACACTGCAGAGTAAATAAGCAGTATAATGAGGACACCTTTAATACAAGACAGTAGTTGTACGTTAGGGCACGTCAAAATATTCATTTCTAAAACCATCACACAATAGGGATCTTCCTTATGCTGATAGCTTTTTATTAGGATCTTACCAGACTTCCACTGTAGAAGAAACTAGCAGGTTAAGCCTTCACAGTTTTCTTGGTTGATTTCAATAACAGCAATTTTGTTCTTATCTGAGTCATGGAATATGAAGCAAAGAGAGCAAAAGTGCAGGAAGTTATAGGCTAAGCAGAAGAAAATAATTCTGCTCTGCCTCTGTATCTGCTCTTTTTTTCCCTGATAATAGCCTACTTTTTTCCTGATAATAGCCTAAAAAAAAAGTATGACAAAGAAAACCAAAACAAACACACGTACACTGATAAATATATGTATTTATTGTTCCTGCTTAAAACTTGTTTTAAGGCTCCCACTGTTGCATAGAAAAAGAGTTTTTAGTTTAAGCCATTCTCACATACACTCCAAATATTTCAAAAAGCAAACATTCGTTATTTGGGTTTGGATGTCCTTTTCAAATATTAGCTAAATATCATGAGGCTTTTATCTTTACAGCCCTCTTTCATGGGAAAGTGTTTTGTTCTGTTTGATTTAGCTAGATGGTATATATGAAACTCTTGCTGAGAGTTGCTTTAAGAGTGAGCCATCCAATTCCTAAGTCACTTCTTCCTCTTAACTCACAAGGCCACAGCACTGCGCATGCAGATGGTGGCAGAATGGATGAGCCAAGACACAGTAGCACTCCAGATTTTCTACAGCCCACATTTTCCTTATCATACAACAACAATAGCAGTCTTTGCAGCATGTTCTCTATTGCAATAAGAACAAAGATTTTCTGATCCAATATTAGAAACTTTCTTTTGCAATCAGGCGCATACAATCTACCAGATAGACTAGCTATTCTGGTACCTAGATAGTACCGACCTTGGACTAGATGCTCTGCTGTCATCAGAAAAGGAAATGCTGGCACAGGAAATGAGATCTAGATTGATGAGATCTCACCGAGATCTGAATCTTGATACAGAGTGACAGTTCCTGAGGATACTGTTCAGGCCCTGACATATCTTGAAGCTTGATTTAAAACTGCCAAGCCAATTTAAGCTCAAAAATGATCCTGGTCATGTCTTAAACTTGTATTATATCTTGTTTTTACAGAGATACTTTCCTAGTGTATCACTGTATTGTCACAACTTCTTGCACAGACGCAGTATACCAGCTTGGGGTACTTTATTGCAACTATGGCAGACTTTCTTCCCCAAACCATTATAATATTTTGTACACCGGATAATATAGGAGATTGTATAATTTACCTATTCCATATTCTTCAAATCAAGTAATTTTTAGGCATAACTGGAAAAGGAAGAATACTCTTCTTAAAAAGGTTTAAAGTATTTTGGCAAAAGTTCCATTAAGACACCATGGAAGCCAAGAGGAAGGGGCCAGCAAACAAAGCTGGACAAAGGAACAGGCATGAGAGAAAGAAATTGCAGTAACTTAGATCCCTTCTCCCCCATCTTTAGCAGCAGAAGCATTTTCTGGACATTCACTTGGCTGGCACACTGTGTTTCCTCTCCATTGGCCATTTGTTCTACTCTTTCAGACCCTTAGAGTTGTACAAGAACTGAAATATCTTTGCTTATATTCATGTTGCAAGATTAAAGAGTGGTTTTAAGAGAAGATTTATCTATGCTAAGCCCCAAAACCAGTGCTTCTCTTTATCATGCTCATTAGATTAATTTGGGTTGTTCTTAAAGAGATCCAAGCTCAGGTCACCTGTTGGCAGACTATGTTATAGCATGAAGAGCCTTAATTGTGCCATACCCAACCCATCCAGGATTTATTAACAATCCGTGGTTCAAAGCATGCTCAAACATTCCCTCCATTGTACTGAGCATGGCTTGAAGACCTGTCTTTATATACAAACATAGGTACATTTATATATGTATAAATGTGTGTGTGTGTGTGTGTGTGTGTGTATACGTATATGTAAATGTGTATATATGTGTATAAATAAATGCAGACAGGTCAGATATGTGTGGACAATGTACCTAAAAGCTTGTTATTTCTTTGACCAAACTCTACACACAGTGAGCACATCCCTCTTTGGAAAAGACTGGCTTAGTAAATTAGCAGCAAGAGGATCTTTCAACACTTCCAAAAGAAAAGAAAGGGCTAGAAAATCATATTATTGGCTTGATTAATCCAGGCTTTAAAAATTTTGCCCACTTTACTTCTTTATTTCCACAGATGTGAAAGCTTTAGACAACAACATAGTTGTTCTCTTGTAAAACAGATACATTTTATCATAGGGACATAGAGTCAGACCTTGAGCAACCCCTCCACTCTATTCCAGGTTGTTGCRGTGTTTATTTGTATATCAAGTAGCACTGTTAAGACTGAGGAACTCAATGCCTTCTTTGCCTCAGTATTCACCAACAAGGTCTCCCAGACCTTTCTGCCTAAAAACATTGTTCAAGGAAGAGATGGGCTACCAGTACTGGAAAAGGAACAAGTCAAAGATCTCTTGAGAAATCTCAACATATACAACTTCATGGGACCTGCTGGGATGCCTCTGAGGATAAGAGACTAAGAGAGCTGGCCAATGTCACTGTGAGGCCACCCTCTAACACCTTTGAAAGGTCATTTAGATCAGGATAGGTCCACAATGACCGAGGAAAGGCACCCATCTTCCAAAAAAGGGCAAGAGGGATGATCCAGGGAACTAGAGGCCAGTCTGCCTCACTTCAGTGCCTGGAAAATCATGGAGTGAGTCCTCTCAGAACACATTTCTGAGCACATGAAAGAAAAAAATGCTAACTGGGAATAACCAGCATGGATTCACCAAGGATGAATCAGGCCTGAGCAAACTGATTGTCTCATATGATGAAATGACTGGATTTGTGGATGAAAAGAGAGCAGTGGGTGTTGTTTACCGACCCATTAGCAAGGCTTCAACATGGTCTCTCACAGCATCCTTAAATCCAGGTTAGAACACTATGGTCTAGATGGATGAACTACTAGATGGGTCAAAAACATGGCTGAAAATGGTAGTGGTTAATGGTTTATATTACACCAGGAGGCTGGTTACAAGCAGAGTACCACAAGGATCTATACTAGTTTAACATCTTTATCAATGACCTAGAGGAAGTGACAGAGTGCATTCTCATCAGCTTTGCAGACCACTTCAAATCAGGGGAAACAGTCAATATGTTCAATAGCTAGGCAGCCATTCAGAGACACCTAGACAGGCTGGAGGAATGGGCCAGCAGGAACTTCAGGAAATTCAGCAAGAACAAATGCCATGTCCAGCGCCTCAGATGGACTAATCCCTGCAGTGACACAACCTGGGGACTGGCTAATGTCATCCTGGGCTTTATCAAGAGGAACGTAGCCAGTAGATCAAGAGATGTAATTATTTGCCCTTACTTGGCACTTGTTAGACCATGTTTAGAATACAACGTCCAATTTTGGGAGCCCCAGTCCAGGAAGGGCATTAATAAATTGGGGCAAGTCCAGTAGAGGACCACAAAGGTAGTGAGGGGGCTGGAGCACTTGCCCTGTGAGGAAAGGCTGAGAGACTGAGAGATCAAGGCTTGTTCAGCCTGAAGAAGAGACAGCTTTGCAGGGACTTGACAGCAGCCCCCCACTGACTGCAAGGAGATTATCAAGAAGACAGGGCCAGGCACCTTACTAGGTGCATGGTAGGAAGATGACAGAGAATGGATATAAACTGAAAGAAGAAAGGTTCAGACTTATATGTTTTTGTCCCATGAGGACAGTCAAAGCAGTGGAACAGACTGTCCAGAGAGATTGTGCAGTCTTCAACCTTAGAGGTTTTCAAGACCCAAGTGAAAAAAGCCCTGAGCAACCTGGTCTTGAGTCAGTGTTGATCCTGCTTTGAGCAGGAGGTCGAATTAGAGATCTCCTGTGGTCCTTTTCAAACTAAAAGACTTTGTGGTTTTGTGATTGTTACAGACACATGGCTGTATAACCACCTTCTCTCTTACACACACACACACACACACACACACACTCTCTCTCTCTCTCTCTCTCTCTCTCTCTCAGGCTTTCTGCTTAAAAATACTGAGTTGTCTTTTACCATCTAAAGTCATCTATTGTAAAAAATAATCCACTGACCTATATAGTGCCAGAATAAAGGTTGTCACTACTGAGCTGCTTCCCCTTCCCTTTTTAAAAAATTTCTTCTTTGTGCAGTGTGAGGGTTATAAATTTTACACCTAAATTCAGTTGTCATTTTCCCAAAGCAGTTCTTTAGAACTGACAAAGAATTCATGTTCAAATCAAAATGAGTTTAATGGAATTTTCTATTCTTAACTGTGAGGGGGGGAAGGAGTTTCTACTGAATGTTCTAGTTTGTTTCATCCAGATTATGTCAGTCATCTACTTCATAAATAGAGTTAGTAGGAGAAAAGGAGGCATTTTGCCAGGCAAAGATGACCCAGGAATACAAAACTATGATTAGTTTCATTTTAAGAAATTAACAGTAATGAGGTGGATAAGATACATTTATTAAACATTAATGACACATTTACTTAGTTACAATCTCTTCCTACACATCTACACAGCTCAAGGAACCTACTCACTTGCTTCCCCACCCACTTCACTTGTTGCAGCACCACTAATCTAGGTGGCACTTAAAGAGAATGTCTCCTGCCACTGCAATATTGTACTACAGTTACTAATTTCTAAGTATGTGAGTGTAGGAGGCTTTGGCCTCAGAAATTCACGTGATTATCTGAGCCATCCAAACCTCTCGAGTGTGAGAGATTGGGCCAAAAATCCCAAAAGATGGCTGTTCTTGTGAAATTGCCTCTATTACTTGCTTAAGTGAGGCGGGAAAACAAACAAACAAAAAAGACTTACATGAAAAAAAGCCAAAGGGCTTTTACAAATTACAAGTCAGGATCAGTATCATTTCAGGTCTCACTTTTCTGAATTGTCCTCTTGGGAAGAGTGGGAATATAATTTACTTCTAGTCCATCTCTCACTCATAGGCAAAGTCACTGAGAAAGTAATGCCAGGCAAGCTACAGCAAAACAGTAAGTCTGCCAAAATCCTGACGCCTTTGCAATCAGGCTTTGAGCCAGGTCACAGGATTTAGGAAGCAACAGCAGCACTGAAAGATTGTCTCTCTGTGGCAAAGGATAGGCTATTTCTCAATGCTGATATTACTCAACCTCACAATAGCTTCCAGCAGTCAGTCCCTCAGGGCTGCTGTCCCACTTAAATGACATYTATAAAGGTAGCCTTTATAGTTGTACAATGAAGTACTATTATGAGGATCCAAAGAGTGGTAATGGTCAATTGTTTCTCTTCTAAGGACTACTGGAAAAAAACTAAACAGGGTAACAGCTGTACTCCATTTAAGAGATGTATGGGTTATTTTGGAGTCTGAGAAATCCTGTTCTACACTGGTACAGGTTGCAAGTGAAAACAAGTGTGGTGAATGCTGACTTGTGTATGCGAAAGCACAATACCTGTATCAAATCACTTCTGTAACCCCAAGGCCCTCCTTAAAGTCCAGCAGAAGCAGAGCCAGGCCACCAGGTTCCACATTTAAGTGTGGAAAATCCCATCCCCCTGAAGCACAGAACACCACAGACAATACTTGACTTCAGTGGTTAATGGCTGGAGCTGAGGCAAAATCTAACATTAGCATTTCTTAGTCCAGGTTAGATAAATGCCAAATTAATGCATTTATAAAGTTTTTTCTGGAAATTCTTTAAAAGTCTGTTCCATGATAAAATTTTGAGTTTTATTTGTATCATGATCTTAGAGTTACTTGGGGATGTCCTAGCATTTCCAACCACAGTTTCTGCCATAGCTTATCTGGCAGTCAGTTGACTCAAGGTAAAACAAACTCCAATTAGAAAAGCCCCTAGAAGTGCAACTTTAACTGTCGCGCTAATTTGTAAGCAGGACTTGAGTTTTGTGAAGGAAAAAAGAGTAAGTTTTCTTTCTTTGTTTAAATGAAAAAATAATGTTATATTCATACAGAGAAACCTCTATAGTTAGAGAGTTAATGTTAGGCTTATCTATGTTAGAAGCAGAAGCAGTTCAGCAGTAGAACAACAAAAATAAATCTAAATAAAGTTAATCTAAATCAGACACAAACACACACAAAGTAGTTTAGGTTAATGCACTTCAAACTCAATTTTGAAAGATATTTCAGTTCCAGCCTTCTACCGAATTTTCACACCACTCCTGTTTTCCAAAGTAAAGAGTCTTTTCCACAAGATAATGTCATCTCAAGAGTCCTGTAAAGATTTTGTCTGATTTCAAGAATGTGAAATATCCAAAGATTTTATTCTCTGCATATTGTCTTATTTTGAAGAGAAAAACAGACCTACAAATCCTTTTTACTTTTTGTATATCCTTGCTTTTCATATATTAATAAAATAATTGTGGAACCCAGGGGATGCTAAACATTTTAGGTAGACTTTGATATGTCAGTGAAAAAACTAAGCTTGCCCTTTGTTGCATCATCATGCAGTGTTATGAAGTTTAACACCTTAGATGTGTAAGTGGTAGTTTTACCACTGTAATGGGATTACCTAGAGTGATGCTGTTTCAGTCCTAGGAAGTAAAAAATAATCATTTTATGGTTGAAATTCAGAGGACAGAGAGACTGGAACATTTTGGGGACCTCTGCTCTGATCCAGACCTCCAGCACAGTTATGAGCACATTCCCTAACCTATCTGCACTGTGTTTCTACGTTTATTAATGAGGGAAAGTGTTTTGTTTCCCTTTTCTATCCCCTCAGTTTTTACTCATCATTTCTATATTTTGTTCCAACCCAAAAGAACATCCCATACTAAACATTCTCAAAACCAGCGGAAGTATTTAGGGCATAAAAAACTAGATGTCTGAGTAAGGGCAGGTCTGTGTGAACAGCATTTTCTTGGCATAAATTTGCCAGTGTTAGAGGCAGAAAAGAATCAGTTTGTGCCCTGAGTTTGTGTCTAATCTTGGAAACATCTAGCTATATCTAGGTCTCTCCTATCCCAACTGACATACTCTGCTGGTAAAAGCATAGCGTAAATTTCATTTAAGATTACACGGAAGTGGGATTCTTTATTGTAAACCGAGGAGAACATGTTTTATTATTTTGTACATGTACTGCATCCAGCCTAACAGAAATCCTGTCCTAGTCCGAACTTTTGGGTACTTCCCTAATACAAAGCATTTCCAGTACAGACATAGTTTATAATAGCGTGAAGTGATAGAATAGGAGAAGTAACAGCAGTGATTTAACAAGTTAACAAAAAGGCCAAGTCTACTTTGAACATATCTCTGCATTCAGAGCCTGACTCCACTGAAGTCAATGAAAATACTCTCATTTATTTCAATGGCCCATGGATTACAGAATCACAGAATCACAGAATCGCTGAGGTTGGAAGGGACCTCTGGAGGTCATCTAGTCCAACCCCCTTGCTCAAGCAGGGTCACCTAGAGCACATTGCACAGGATTGCATCCAGGCGCGTTTTGAATAACTCCAGAGAAGGAGACTCCACAATCTCTCTGGGCAACCTGTTCCAGTGCTCTGTCACCCTCACAGTGAAGAAGTTTTTCCTCATGTTCAGATGGAAGCGTCTGTGTTTC